>NC_041730.1:118043582-118226082 GCF_004115215.2 Ornithorhynchus anatinus | reverse complement strand
GGCTTCAGTGAGACAAGAGCGAAGATAATAATAATAATGTTGGTATTTATTAAGCACTTACTATGTGCAGAGCACAGTTCTAAGCGCTGGGGTAGATACAGGGTAATCAGGTTGTCCCACATGAGGCTCACAGTCTTAATTTCCATTTTACAGATGAAGTAACTGAGGCACAGAGAAGGGAAGTGACTTGCCCACAGTCACACAGCTGCCAAATGGCAGATCTGGGATTCGAACCCATGACCTCTGGCTCCCAAGCCCATGCTCTTTCCACTGAGCCACGCTGCTTCTCTGATCAGTAAGGCAGGGAAAACTGACTGAGTGCCTTAATTCGAAGTTTCTAATCAATCCATCAGTGGTCATTTATTGCATGCTTACTGTGCGCAGAGCTCTTTACTAGATGCTTAGGAGAGAGCAATACAGTAGAGTTGGTAAATATGATACCTACCTGCAAGGAGTTTACAGACTCACGTTGTAGACTGACATTAAAATATATTCCAGATAGGGGAAAATGGGACAACACACGGATGTAATAATAATGATGTTGGTATTTGTTAAGCGCTTACTATGTGCCGAGCACTGCTCTAAGCGCTGGGGTAGACAGGGGAATCAGGTTGTCCCACGTGGGGTTCACAGTCTTAATCCCCATTTTACAGATGAGGTAACTGAGGCACCGAGAAGTGAAGTGACTTGCCCAAAGTCACACAGCTGACAAGTGGCCGAGCTGGGATTTGAACCCATGACCTCTGACTCCAAAGCCCGGGCTCTTTCCACTGAGCCACGCTGCTTCTCTACAGCATGGCTTAGCGCAAAGACCCTGGGCGGGCTTGGGAGTCAGAGGTTGTGGGTTCTAATCCCAACTCCACTACTTGCCTGCTATGTGACCTTGGGTAAGTCACTGCACTTCTCGGGGCCTCAGTTCCCTCATCTGTAAAATGGGGTTAATGTTGGTATTTAATGTTGGTATTTGTTAAGTGCTTACTATGTGCAGGGCACTGTTCTAAGCGCTGGGATAGACACAGGGGAATCAGGTTGTCCCACGTGGGGCTCACAGTCTTAATCCCCATTTTACAGATGAGGGAACTGAGGCACAGAGAAGTTAAGTGACTTGCCCACAGTCACACAGCTGACAAATGGCAGAGCTGGGATTCGAACTCATGAGCCCTGACTCCAAAGCCCGTGCTCTTTCCACTGCGCCACGCTGGGTTTAAGACTGTGAGCCCCACATGGGACAACCTGATTACCTGGTATCTACCCAAGCACTTAGAACAGTGCTTGGTACATGGTAAGTGCTTAACAAATACCATCATTTTTATTACTATTATTATATGTACATAAGAGCTCTGGTAATGAGGGTAGGGTAAATATCAAGATCCACATACATAGGAGATACAGAAGGGACACAGAGTAAGCTCTGAACAAATGCCATTATTATTATTAAGGAAATATGGGGACATTGAGGACTTAGTCAAGGAAGGCTTCCTGGAGTAAGAGTGATTTTAAGGGGGCTTTGAAGGTGAAAAGAGTAGTGGTTTGTTGGGGAAGAAGTTTTTGCTATTATCTGCTAAAATAGAACAGGGGTCTGTCTTCTATCTCTGATCAGTCAATCTTCTATCTCTGATCAGTCAAAAAACACTTATTGAACAAATACCAAAAGAAAGCACATCACCCTAATAGGTACTTGATACTTGTGGAACCAAAGCTCATTATTTTAAAATTCTCCACTGCCTTTTGATGAATATGGGCTTTTGTTGGGAGCACAGGCAGGTGATTCAGGAGTTCTGATGGTATGCCACAGTTCTCCACAACCTGCATAAGAGGAGGAGGAGGAGTAATAATAGTAAAGTGTTTACTATGTGCAAACACTGTACTGAATGTTGAGAATAAGTAGTGAAGGACCATGACTTAGTAGAAAGAACACAGGCCTGGTAGTCAGGGAACTTGGGTTTCTAGTCTCGGCTTTGCCACTTGCCTGCTATGTGACCTTGGGCAAGTTACTTAACTTCCCTGCACCTCAGTTTCCTCATCTGTTCTCCCTCCCACTTAGACTGTGAACCCGATGGGGGCCAGGGACTGTGTTCAACCATCACATATCTACCCCAGTGTTTAGAACAGTTTTTGGAACATAATAAGTGTGTAACCAGTACCACAACAATAATAATCATTATAATGATGATAATAATATTGCTTGGATTAAAAGTAAGCAACGTCCCTGGCCCTCAAATGACTTGTCTTATGCTGTTGAGTGGTTTCCGCCCCATAGCAAGTCCACGGACACATCTCTCCCAGAACGTCCCACCTACATCTGCAGCGATTCTGGTTGTGTATCCATAGAGTTTTATTGGTAGAAATATGGAAGTGGTTTGCCATTGCCTTCTTTCTTGTGGTAAACCTGAGTCCCCACTCTCGACTCTCTCTCATGCCACTGCTGCCCAGTACAGGTGGGCAATCTTCCAGCAGATTGCCTTCCACTCGCTAGCCTTTGCCCAAGCTAGGAATAGAATGGTTACGCCTCTGCTTGACTCTCCCTCCAATAGTTGAGATTCATGAGGAGTGGGGAGACACGGACTCAACGTTTTTGTTGTTAAACGATCCATTCATTCAGTAGTGTTTATTGAGCACTTACTATGTGCAGAACACTGTACTAAGCACTTGGAATGTACAGTTCGGCAACAGATAGAGACAATGCCTGCCCATTGACGGGCTTACAGTCTAATCGATGCTGCAGAGTGAAGTATGGACTGGAATGGGGAGAGGGAGGAGGCTGGGAGGTCAACAAGGAGGCAGATGGTATTGAGTGCATATGGTGATACCAAACACAACCTCTTATGTGCCACTGTGCCCCAAAAGTAGAAGCCATGAGAAAATTTGGAGACCAGTCGCAAGGCAAGGACAGGGTCTGCTAGTAGCAGACTACCTGCATAGCAATGGGCATTTTTTATAATAATAATTATGGTATTTGTGTGCTAGGCGATCTCCTAAGAGCAAGGGTAGATACAAGATAATTAGGTTGGACACAGTCCCTGTCCTACAAGGGGCTCACAGTCTTAATCGCCATTTTGCTGGTGAGGGAACCCATGACCTTCTGACTCCCAGGCCCTTGCTCTATCCACTAGGCCATGCTGCTTCTCTGTTCACACAGAATGGAATGTTTGACATAGAGAGGGCTTTGGGTATTTGGAGATGAGGTGAGATGGTGACCAGAGGTAGGAGGGACGAAAAAGATGCTAATCAATATCCTCTGAGATGGTACCTCAGATAGTGACATTTCCGATTTTCTAGCTAGAGATGTATGCGCGGATGGAACTTTGACCTTTTCTCTGTCTTTACCTCACCACTGCCCAGAATGATGCAGTTATCTTCCTGGTAGGCTTTCACTCTGCACAACCCGGAGGACTTCCTCATCCGTAGGAAAGTGCTGTGATAATTTTGCAGTTTCTTTAAAGGATGTTAAGGCTCTATTTAGTGCTTGTGAATAGATGGCTAATGGACATTGTTGTGCTGTTTAAATGAAAGTTTCCCACCATGTGATACTAAAGTGGAAGTCTTGAGTGAAGCTTTTATCACTCTTTCACCAGCCTCATCAAGAATTTCCCTTTCCCTTCTGGAAATTGTATTTCATGCTGTGTATGTCTAATCCAAGTGCTTCATCAGTCAGCAATCTAGGCTAAGTTTGTGGTTTTTATAGAGTATTTTATTCTATGGGGTTCTTTAGCCTGGTCTAGATCTTTCTTAGTCTTCTTTGGAAAAACAGTTAAATTGCAATTTACAAAAGATCTTTTATACTTCACTCTTTCATTTGGTATTAGAAGTATTGGTTTTCTAAGACATTTTCTTAATAAAGACAGGTTGTACTTGACCACGAGGTGGGAATTGAAATCTCTTTTTTTTCTTGTGGGTATTAAAAACCAGGATTCTAAGCAAAGTGGCAGTTATATGGGAACTTTTGAAACGGAGTCTAATTTATTTAAGACCGCTGTTGTTTCACTGTGTATTTGTTTACAGTCACATTTCACTTTGGAAAGTAGTTTATTTTTAAAGGCTCTATATTTAACTAATTTGGTTGGTATGAATGGGAAAGAAATGTAGTGCCTTTCTGAAGTAGTGTTAATAGTACAATGATTACAAGGCAAAAATCAGATATTTTGATGGAGGAAAATGCAGGTATTATCTTAACTTCTGACAGTTGCAACTTTGACAACCTGGAATTACGACGAATATGGTACTGGAAGTCAATTTGACAAATATGGTGTAAATGTATCAGTAGTCCACTCAAAGAAGAAGATTGAGAAGCTAAACCCTCTGTGGTTCTTCGAGCATACTTTATTCAAGTAGGAATTTTTATTAATGAAGTTCAGGGACACATTTGCTAAGTACTTTTAGAATCTTCCTCTTCTGCCAGAGGGATCCGAGGGAGGGAAGCTTGCCAGGAAACTTGGAATCAAAGTTATTGTTTTTGATAAAGCCTGGGAGCTAAAATTTTGGGTATCTTTTTTTCCTGTAATTCCCCTTGAAGCATTTCTAAACTCCTCCCAGCAGCCCTGACAGGGGCATCAAAACTGTCTGAATTTTTTTTTTATTTTTTTTAAGCGTTATCTCTTTTCTTTAAGGAGAGAGTCATTTTTGAGGCAGCCGTGACAGCTCTGTCATTTCACTCACACCTCTAAATTTCTTTTTCTGTTGTCAGCCAGCAGACAGCAGTCCCAGAATTCTGATGGGCCTGAATGATGTCCAAATAGATGAGGGATGCCGAGGGTTCCCAGAGCTCTGCAATAAAAATTTAATTTTATACTTTTATTTTTGATGGAATTGTCAATAGTAAGGAAAGTATCTATTCCCTCCGACTCTTCCTGAGTCATCCTTTTCACAATCTACATATATTTAAATAGGTTATAAACTGGACAGATTTCCAAATAGGGTTGTATGAAGTTTGGGTTAGGATGACAATGAGTTCCTCAGAGACATTCTTGAGCCCACATTGCTACACAGGAAAATACATTAAATCCCACTGTTTTCCTATTTTTCAGTGTCTACTTCCTTTGTGTTCAGATGACTGATTTTTCCATTGCTCTCCAGAATGTAAAGGTCACAGGAAAGGTTAAACAAGGATGAACTTGTTTAAATACTCCTTGAAGAATTCAAAGACCCAAAAATATAAAATTGAGATGGTTATAGTCAGCCATCCTTGAGGTTAAGGAGGAGAAAACTTCTCATTTTGGATAGAAGAAATCCATCATTGAAGGTGCATTAGATACCCAACAATCAATCTATCAGTGGCATTTATTGAGCACTTACTGTTGCTCCTAAAGACTACAATTTCCAGGAATTTAGTAAAGTTTACAATTAAGATCTCTCAGGCCAGAAATGGCCCTTTTGTGGAAAGGCCTCCATTCATTCAATAGTATTTATTGAGCGCTTACTATGTGCAGAGCACTGTACTAAGCGCTTGGGATGAACAAGTCGGCAACAGATAGAGACAGTCCCTGCCGTTTGACGGGTTTACAGTCTAATCGGGGGAGACGGACAGACAAGAACAATGGCAATAAATAGAGTCAAGGGGAAGAACATCTCGTAAAAAAAATGGCAACTAAATAGAATCGAGGCGATGTACAATTCATTAACAAAATAAATAGGGTAATGGAAATATATACAGTTGAGCGGACGAGTACAGTGCTGTGGGGATGGGAAGGTAGAGGGGGAGGAGCAGAGGGAAAAGGGGAAAAAGAGGGTTTAGCTGCGGAGAGGTAAAGGGGGGGTGGCAGAGGGAGTAGAGGGAGAAGAGGAGCTCAGTCTGGGAAGGCCTCTTGGAGGAGGTGAGTTTTAAGTAGGGTTTTGAAGAGGGGAAGAGAATCAGTTTGGCGGAGGTGAGGAGGGAGGGCGTTCCAGGACCGCGGGAGGACGTGGCCCGGGGGTCGACGGCGGGATAGGCGAGACCGAGGGACGGTGAGGAGGTGGGCGGCGGAGGAGCGGAGTGTGCGGGGTGGGCGGTAGAAAGAGAGAAGGGAGGAGAGGTAGGAAGGGGCAAGGTGATGGAGAGCCTCGAAGCCTAGAGTGAGGAGTTTTTGTTTGGAGCGGAGGTCGATAGGCAACCACTGGAGTTGTTTAAGAAGGGGAGTGACACGCCCAGATTGTTTCTGCAGGAAGATGAGCCGGGCAGCGGAGTGAAGAATAGACCAGAGCGGGGCGAGAGAGGAGGAAGGGAGGTCAGAGAGAAGGCTGACACAGTAGTCTAGCCGGGATATAATGAGAGCCTGTAGCAGTAAGGTAGCCGTTTGGGTGGAGAGGAAAGGGGCGGATCTTGGCGATATTGTAAAGGTGAAACCAGCAGGTCTTGGTAACGGATAGGATGTGTGGGGTGAACGAGAGAAACGAGTCAAGGATGACACCAAGATTGCGGGCCCGAGAGACGGGAAGGATGGTCGTGCCATCCACGGTGATAGAGAAGTCTGGGAAAGGACCGGGTTTGGGAGGGAAGATGAGGAGCTCAGTCTTGCTCATGTTGAGTTTTAGGTGGCGGGCCGACATCCAGGTGGAGACATCCCGGAGGCAGGAGGAGATGCGAGCCTGAAGGGAGGGGGAGAGGACAGGGGCGGAGATGTAGATCTGCGTGTCATCTGCGTAGAGATGGTAGTCAAAGCCGTGAGACCGAATGAGTTCACCGAGGGAGTGAGTGTAAATGGAGAACAGAAGAGGGCCAAGAACTGACCCTCCACTATTTGTCTGTTTGCTCGCATACTACTACTACTACTAAGAATAATAATAATTGTGGTATTTGTTAAGCCCTTCTGTGTGCCAGGCACTGTACAAGCACTGGGGTGGATACAAGCAAATTGGGTTGGGGACAGTCCCTGTCCCACGTTGGAGCTCACAGTCTCAGTCCCCATTTCACAGAGGAGGTAACTGAGGCACAGAGATATGAAGTGACTTGCCCACGGTTACACAGCAGACAAGTGGTGGAGCCACATTAGAACCCAGGACCTTCTGGCTCCCAGGCCCACGTTCTATCCACTATGCCAAAAAACTATGCTATCATTTCTTGGACTACGTTTTAATGCTGAGAGTGGAAACTGATGTTTTATTTGTCTAGACAGTGGTGGGGATGCTCTTGGAATTAATCCTGAAAAATGAGGCTTTGATTTGATCAGACATGCCAGAAAGCCAGTTGAGGGTATAGATCTGACTGTTAACAGCACTGGTGAATTTGACATTGCTAGATTAAAAACAAATAAATGAATAAATACATAAACCACCTTTCCTGGGGTACATTGTTCATTCATTATTGAGCGCTTACTGTGTGCACAGCACTGTTCTAAGCACTCAGTGTGGTTCAGAGGAAAGAGAACGGACTTTGGAGTCAGAGATCATGGGTTCAAATCCCGGCTTTGCCACTTGTCAGCTGTGTGACCATGGGCAAGTCACTTAATTTCTCGGTGCCTCAGTTCCCTCATCTGGAAAATGGGGATGAAGACTGTGAGCCTCCCGTGGGACAACCTGATTACCCTGTATCTACCCCAGCACTTAGAACAGTGCTCTGCACATAGTAACCGCTTAACAAATACCAACAGTATTATTATCATTAAAATATAATACCGCAATGAAGAGAGGCAATCCCTGTCCACTAAGGGCTCACAGCCTAGAGTTGGGGGAGACAGACTTCAGTACAAGTAAAAAAGCATCGATATAAATAAATAGAATTGTAGAAGTATATATGTATAAATAAACACTGTGGAGCAAAGAGAGGGGTGAAGAGCAAAGGGAGTAACTCGTGGTGATACTGAAGGAGGGGGAGCTGAGGAAAAGCGGGGCTTAATTTGGGAAGGCCTCTTGGAGGAGGTGTGTCTTCAGTTGTGCTTTGAAGAGAGGAAGAGTGATTGGCAGATTTGAGGAGGGAGGGCATTTCATTTTGGCTTAGGTGGCAATTCCCCTTTTCCCTCATATTTCTACATAATGCCAATCCCTGCCACTTTCTGCTTCTCATGTGCTTTCCCAAGAAAAACCCACATTTTAATACCCAGTAAATCACTCTGGCTTCACTTCCCCCATTCTAAATTTAAAATGTTCCATTAAAGTATCCTCTCTCACCTTGGTTAATGGTTCCTCAGTGGATTGTAATGGTTGGTGGGACATGGGACCGTGTGTGCCCATTCCTCGTTTGACAAGGCCTGGCCCTCGGTTCTTTTGCCACGAGGAAAAGTTTTAATTTAGAAATCTTTATCTCGCTTTTCTTTCATGCCATGAGAATTCACAACAGAAGCTATTTCTATAGTCCTTTACCTTCCAGGGCACATTTTCATGGTGAGAAGGGGCTGTGGTGTATCAGGTGACCCAGGTAAGCAATAATTTCCCCTAACTTGCAGGCCTGGTAACACTTCTAAATGGTCTTCAAAAACATCTTAAAAGCCATGTGTTTATGGGGCCTTGACCTTCTCTTTGACACTGATCCCCAAAAAGTGAAGTACAAGATATCTGTGAACTTAGGAAAGTATCCAGTGATATAAAATGGTTCTTCAATGCCACTGCTGCTATTTATACTTGGTTTTGTAGCCGTCTGGCTTGATGATCCTTTTTTTTTTTTGAAAAGAGAATCATGGGAAATATTTTATTTTCCCTAGGAGCAGGGCTATGTATTTACTTCAAGTTTTATTAAATGAGTTATAAATTTTCCCAGCAATTTACTCATAGCTCAAGAGGTTTAATTTGCATGTGTTGCCTTTTACAATATGCTTTTCGTAATGTTGCAGATGCTTCTTCCCTAGCTTCAGTAAACAACAGGCAGTTGGCCAGGTTTTTGACTGAACATGTGCCAGCCCTTGGAAATATTAGTTAACTCTCTAATGGCTATTGGGAGCTGGCTTCATCCAGAAGGGCTGGAGAAGCAGAGCAAAATTCTAAGACAGCAAAATAAGATGCAAGAAATGATCATTTTCTAGTTGACCTTTTTTCCTCTGCAATTTTCTTGAAAGCGTTGGTGGACCTTGCTTACTTTTGGTTGCATTTTAAAATACAGATTCCAAAGGAAAGAATGAAGGACTTGACGACCTTTGGGAATTATCTCATTGCGGGTGGGGATAAGAAGAACTAGTTCGATCACGGGTAAAGGTGGCTCAACTAGAAATGTGTTCTCTCGGATGTGTTCTCAGTCAGAGACACTCAATTATTTGATTTTTTTTTTAATGGTATTTGTTAAACACTTACTATGCTCCAGTCACTGTCCTACGTGCTTGAGTAGATATAAGCTAGTCATGTCCCACATGGGACTCACCGTCTTAAAATCTCCATTTTTCATATGAGGTAATTGAGGCACAGAGAAGTGACGTGACTTGACCAAGGTCACACAGCAAATGGCAGAGCTGGAATTAGAGACCAGATCCTTCTGACTCCCGTGCTCTGCCCACTAGGTTACGCTGTTTCTGTTACATTATTACTATTGGTCCAAAGGAAGACAATGGCTTTGGGGGTCAGCTGATCAGTGTTCTGATCCCAGTTCTGCATCTAGGAAGAAGGTCTTTTGAAGCTACACCTTCAGAGGTGAAGGGTTTTGACTACGGAATCATTAAGATCGTTCTTTGAGGTGGACAAGCCCGGCAGACATCCTGGAAAATATCTGCCTAATATGGGTGGTGATGATTGAGGCAGTTATTAATAATGTTGATATTTGTTAAGCGCTTACTATGTGCAGAGCACTGTTCTAAGCATTGGGGTAGATACAGGGTAATCAGATTGTCCCACATGAGGCTCACAGTTAATCCCCATTTTATAGATGAGGTAACTGAGGCACAGTGAAGTGACCTGCCCACAGTCAGACAGCTGCCAAGTGGCAGAGCTGGAATTCGAACCCATGACCTCCGACTCCCAAACCCAGGCAATTTCCACTGAGCCACGGTACTCCTGCTGGGTTATGACCCTAAAGCTCAGCATCAGCACTATAGGGAGGTCATTTCAGCTGGAATCTGCAGTTCATATATTTCTCAAGGGGCCGCCCGCAGCCCCCACCCACATTCTCTCAAATGACACGGTATGCCCCAGTAGAAGCACATTGGCAGGAATGAGAGAGGGCAAGTGGCACTATGCAAGCCACTAACACCATCAGCAATTCCTTTCGACTGTTTTTGGTCCTGAAATCTAAGGACTAAGGTCGTCCATTGTTCTTATTGGAAGTCTCCACTATCACTTCACTCTATTTATTGCTATTAAGTTGTCTTGTTTTTGTCTGTCTCCCCCGATTAGACTGTAAGCCCATCATTGGGCAGGGATTGTCTCTGTTACCGACTTGTACATTCCAAGCGCTTAATACAGTGCTCTGCACATAGTAAACGCTCAGTAAATACTACTGAATGAACTTTACTGGGATAATCTCCATGGGAGCCCGGGAGATTGGTCATTGAGACCAGAATCTTGAGGCAATTTCACATATTCCAGTGAGCAAGATTTAGGTGATAGTGGCTGTTGGGCTCTCTGGAATAGATTTATTTTGGATTCACGTGGAGAACTCCAGTTTTCTGTGCAGTTACTCAGTTTCTTTTTAAAAATTGTTTCTTCCCTCCATATTTTGTATTTTTTTGCTAGTAACCTTAGCTGTTTTTTCACAGTGTCAAGATAGAAAGATAACATGGAGCTGAAGCTTTTGGGGA
Organism: Ornithorhynchus anatinus; assembly: GCF_004115215.2. Lineage (NCBI taxonomy): Eukaryota > Metazoa > Chordata > Mammalia > Monotremata > Ornithorhynchidae > Ornithorhynchus > Ornithorhynchus anatinus. The sequence continues at coordinate 118,215,454 of NC_041730.1, read as the reverse complement.
GAAAAAAAAATGGGCATCCTATTGGTGATTTTTCACAGCTGATGCTTTCTGGGGTCTTCTGACTTCATAATGTTATCATTTCTACAGAGTCTTTGTGCATTTATGGGGAGAGTTTCTGTTCATTACCCAGAGGTGAAAGTAAAGAATTCTCTTAACAGGAATGATGAGCTGGTGTTCTCAGGGTTGGGGGCGGGCAGTTGGGAGGGAGGTGGTGAGCAGTGGAGGTAAACAAGGACAGCCAAGGCTGGGGGGTGGGAGGAGGGAGGTGGTGGGGATCTGGACTGAGCAGCCCCTCCCCGTCCTGGGCCCTGGGGAACACTGACACTGCCGCTGATGGCCTGGGACAGAGGGCAAACTGAAGTCTCTGACCACAGGGAAATCATTTCCATTTTCAGTAGGCCATGAAGGCAATTTTTGTCTTAATCGAACCAAGTTCCTGCCCATTGTCATTTACTTTCACCCTTGTTACTATGCTCAGGTACTTTGAAGAGAGGCTTAGCGCTTGGGCTTGGGAGTCAGAAGCCCATCTAACCCCAGCTCCACCACGTCTTCTGTGTAACCTTAGACAAGTCACTTCACTTCTCTGGGCCTCAGTTACCTCATGTGTAAATGGGGATTAAGAGTGTGAGCCCTTTGTGTGACAAGGATTGTGTCCAAACTGATTAACCTGTATCTACCCTAGTGGTTAGAATAGTGCTTGTATATAGTAAGCGCTTAACAAGTACTATACTCATTATTATTAAATAAGGTCTATGTCTTTGCTTGGATCTCTGTCAGTCGTGGAGTGGCTAAGTAGGTGGAAACAGATTTTTTATAAATAGGCAGGAGCGAGGCCAGTGAGCGGTTCTACACTGAAGAGTCATAACTGACTGGTTTGTTATATCTGTGGTTTTAGAGTCATGGTGCTACATTTGTGATGTCATAAAGCATCTGATGCTTTACTATGTCATGTAAGAATTATATTGTCCTTTCCTCCTCCTCCAACAGTACCTTTTAGGAATAGATACTAGCCATAGGGTCTTATGGTTTACTTTCACTCTTCTGTTTTTACTTTTTTTAGATTCTGTTTTCACCCTGCTGCATCATAAATCACCGGGGGATGGGTCAAATGACTCTTAGCAACCAGAATGATAGCGGTTAATGTTGTTGCATATATTAAGTCTTTACTAACAGATGTACATATCTCCAGTGATTCATAGTCATGCATAACCTTTGGACTCTTAGGGAAATTAATTTAGGGATGAAAATGTTGGATGTTGGCCATCCTATTTCCTTAAACATACTGCATATATGAGGTAATTAGTGGATGTCAAACAGTTAAAAGTTTTTAAGTTGCTAATGCATTTTTGAAAAAGTACACACTAATGTTCTTTATTTAAAAATTTAAAGGGATTATCCTTATTACCTCTAGCTGAACAGTCATCCTCTGGTCCTAAGGTGAATTTTCATTTTATATTTTGTCTAATTTGACTAGAGGTAAAATTTGGAATGTTCTCTCGGGTCAGGACGGAAATTATTGATTTCAGTTAGAACCTAACAAAATTACAGAGCTGCTCTGTTTACAGTTTGCGAGTATTTTTCAGGTTTTCACTGCTTGCATAGTTTTCTCACAACAGTGCCCTTGGATTTGGTTTTAGGCTCTGATTTGTTGAAGAGGTTAGAGCAGTCAAATACGGGTTGTTTTTTGACAAAGTAAGGAAGGTAAGCCCATTCCCTAGGTGGCATTCAATTTACGTTGGTACAAGAGCTATAACGAGGAGTGACAAAATGAAAGCCAGAAATGGCTTGCCATCACTATTACTTGAGGTACTGAAGATTAGACTAGGCTAACACTAATGCGTGGAGTGCCGTTGGAGGATGTCGGTGATGATGATGGATATCCTGTGGAAAAAATCAGACCAGGCTTGGTCACAAAGACTTTGTGACTGACAACCTGTGGGTAGGGATTGATTATAATCTAGTGGCTTGGGACAATACCGCTCACCCCCTTGGGTTTCTGCAGGTCATGTTCCCACCAGAGCAGTGCTTGCAACAAGAAGGAGGAGGAGAAGCAGCATGGCTCAGTGGATAGAGCACGGGCTGGAGAGTCAGACGGATATAGATTCTAATCCCGGCTCCACACGTGTTTGCTCTGTGACCTTGGGCAAGTCACTTCACTTCTCTATGCATCAGTTACCTCATCTGTACAACGGGGGTAAGAATGGGAGTCCCATTTGGGACAAGGACTGTGTCCAATCTGATTAATTTATATCTATCCCTGTGCATAGAATAGTGTTTGGCACATAGTAAGTGCTTAACAAGTACCACTATTATTATTATCATTAGTTTTATCTGAGGAGCCAGACAGAGTGAAATGCTTGGAAAAGCGCATGTGAGAATTTTAAATGCATTTACAGCCAGGGTGACCATGACATGGGACACCATAGCTGACAGATGGTTACTATTTCAGGATTTTTACTAGACTGGTCCACCCTGCAAGATGCCTTAGATGGAATTTCGGTTAGAAATTGTCATGATTTACCCCAGTGGGGTAAATAAAAGTTAAGCAGGTGGGATACAGTCCCTGTCATTCATTAATTAATTAATTCAATCATGTTTATTGAATGCTTACTCTGTGCAGAGCACTGTACTAAGCGCTTGAGAGAGTACAATACAACAATAAACAGACACATTCCCTGCTCACACGAGTTTACAGTCAGTGGGGTCTGGGGCGAGGCACGCCGGGGGTGGGGCGGGTGGGTACGAAACAGACATCAGTACAAATAAGTAAATTACAGATATGTAATTACAAATAAGTAAATTACAGATATGCAAGTTCTGTGGGGCTGGGACAGGGGGAAGAACCAAAGAATCAAGTCAGGGTGACACAAAGGGGGGTGTGAGAAGAGGAAAGGAGGATCTTGGTAGGGGAAGGACTCTTGGAGGAGATGTATCTTCAATAAGGCTTTAAAGAGGGGGCAGTAATTGTCGGATTTGAGGAGGGAGGGCATTCAAGTTCGGAGGCAGGACGTGGGCGAGGGGTCAGCGGTGAGACAGGTGAAATCGAGGCACAGTGAGAAGGTTAGCATAACGGAGCGAAGTGTGAGGACTGCATTGTAGAAGAGAGTAGTGAGGTGTAAGGTAGGAGGGGCCAAGGTTGTAGAGTGCTTTAAAGCCAATGGTGATAAATTCCACATGGGGCTCTGATTCTTAATCCCCATTTTGCAGACTAGGTAACTGAGGCCCAGAGAAGTTAAGTGGCTAACCCAGAGTCACATAGCAGACATATGATGGAGCCAGAATTAGAATCCATATCCTTCTGTCTCTCTGGCCCGGTGTCTATCCACTAAACCATGCTGCTTCTCAGTTGGAGTCTCCTACTTCTGGCTCTCACTGCCCCTTCCTGTAGTCAGGTGTGGGAATTGGGCTGTTGAGAATAATCTCAGTGGGAGATTAGCGGGCATGGTTGTATAAATCTTAAATTTTTTTTCTTTTTCTAATCCCTTAAATTCTGTATTTCTTGAAGTCTCTCTAGAAGTAATTTAGAGTTGTGTCAACTCTAATATTGTTCTCTGTGGAATGGGGAGTTAATGGAGTCTTTAAGTTTGTGATCATCTTGCCAAGTGGCTTGACATATTGAAACCTCGAGGGAGTGGCCTAGAATGGTACATTTAGCAGTGGGCCTCAAGCAAGAGTTCAGAAATCTAAATGATTGTTCCTCAGTGTCCCAATCACGATAACAGAGTCTAACTCATTTGTGTGTCAGAGATGAGGTGTAGTTTCAGTACACGTGTAAGGTGGGAAACCCCAGGGAATGTCTCAGGACAAGGTTCAGAATTCTCTCCTTATCCCGCAATGCAACCAAATCGAGGGCCATGAAAATGGGGCTTGGATGTTGGATGAGGATGGTGTCACACCCAGCTGTTGTTCAAGGAGAAAGGAGAGGGAAAACTTATTAAAAGACTTAAGAGGGTGAATTTGGTTTGATCTTCTATGTTTGTTCATGCTAAGGTTTGTGTTTACTGCCATCACTAAAGTGATGTCGTTGGAATTTGCAAGTTCCATTTCGGGCACTTAGTTCACTTCCATACAATACAAATAACTCTGGGAATTCATGTCTACACACTTGGGAGTGTTATATTAGTTGGTGGTTCAACATGTATAGAAAGCGTTCTTTTCATTATTGGCTTAATGCTTATTATGTGTCAAGCACTGCTTTAAGTTCTGGACAGCATTCTAAGCTTTGAAATACAAGGATTTGTATTTGAGAAGCAGCATAGTGCAGTGGAAAGAGCACGGACTTGGGAGTCAGAGGTCGTGAGTTCTAATCCCGGCTCTGCCACTTATCAGCCGTGTGACTTTGGGCAAGTCACTTAACTTGTACCTCATCTGGAAAATGGGGATTAAGACTGTGAGCCCCTCGTGGGACAAACTGATTACCTTGTATCTACCCAGCGCTTAGAACAGTGCTAGGCACATAGTAAGCACTTAACAAATACCAAAATTATTATTATTATTATTATTATTAAGAATTGTTACGGAATGAAAACTCCATCTAAAGAAAAATTAGCTCTGTCTCAAGTTATTCCTCACACTCTTTTGTAAAAATGCAGCCATACCTTTCTTAGACCAAGTTTCAGTTTAAATAAATTCAAAAATGAAAAGAAGGTTATGTTGATGTAGTTCTGAGCTTCTTCCGGTAAGTGGTCCTCTTTTTAACTCTGAACATTTTCAACCTAAAAAGAGTATTTCTATAATTGATTTTCAAAATAGGTGAGCATATTTTGCTCTAGCCTTCACGTGTGGGTAATCCCTACATAGACGTTGTATTTTTTTTCTCTTTGTTGTTTTAGACTGTCTATGCTGGATTGATATAGCTTTAAGTAGTAATAAAAATAATGGAATATAGCCACCGTTTGGGAAAATTAAATGTGATTAATTGATTTTTTCTTAAGAAGAGTTGATTTAAAGGGATGTTTGTGTTGAATGAGAAAAAGGGAGATTGGGTGAAAAGAGTTCAAAATTGATTACACTACATTGAATGGCATTTTAAAAAGTTGAAGAACTGGAATGTGGGCTGAATAGAAGCAGCAATAGGAGAAAAACTGGGAGCTGTCCAAGCCTTGTTATAAAGTAGATTTTTGCCATTTGCTATTTAAATCTAAGGCTTTCAAATCACCAAATATTTTACCTTTCACTTGAATTAATTGACTTGGATGACCTATTTTGTATAAATAATACGAATTCTTTGCATGTATATAGCATTTCCGTCTTGAAAACTCTAAACACCTATCAACCAGTATTGATGATTATTGCCTCTCACATTACTGAAGATAGTAATCCAGTTTGAACTTTACATCAGCACTTCTTGTTGGGCACACATACATACCTAACTAGTATTTTTCAACTAATCAAACATTTAGTGGTTACTGTCTGGAGAATACTGAACTAAGCGCTTGGGAGAGTACAATATAACAGACTTGGTAGAAAATTCCCTGCCCACAGTGAGCTAACAGTCTAGAGGGGATACAGGCAACAATGAAAAACTAAATAAATAAATTACAGATATGTACATAAACTCTCTGGGGCTAAGGGGGTGGGGGTGAATAAAGGGTGCACAACCAGTGCTAGGGCGATGCAGAAGGGAGTGGGAGAAGAGGAAATGAAGGCTTAATCAGCAAAGACCTCTTGGAAAGCTTTAAAGGTGAGGAGAGCGATCGTCTGTCAAGTATGAAGAGGGAGGGCAGGCTGTGGGCGAGAGGTCAGTGGCAAGATAGAGAAGAGATTGAAGTACAATGAGGAAGTTGACATTAGAGGAGTTAAGTGTTCGGACTGGGCCGTAGAGGGAAATCGGGTGGTACAGTACAAGGGGGCAAGGTGATTGAGTGCTTTAAAGCTTAGATAAGGAGTTTTTGTTCGATGCAAAGATAGATGGGCAACCACTGAAGGTTCTTGAGGACTGGGGAAATACGGGCTGAACATTTATTTGGAAAAGTGATCTGGGCAGCAGAGTGAAGTATGGACTGGAGTAGGGAGAGACAGGAAGCAATGAGATCATTGATGAGCTTGATGCAGTAATCAAGGTGGGATAGGATAAGTGCTTGGATTAGTATGGTGGCAGTATGGATGGAGAGGAAAAGGGTGGATTTTAACAATGTTGTGAAGGTTGAACCACGAGGATTTGGTGAGAGACTGAATATGTGCATTGAATGAGAGATGTGAGTTGAGTATAAGGCCAAGGATATGGGATTTTGAGACAGGGAGGGTGGTGGTGCTGTTTACAGTACCAGGAAAGTCAGGGAGGAGAGGGAAGATAAAGAGTTTTGTTTTGGACATGACAAGTTTGAGGTGTCCGCAGGACATCCAAGTAGAGATATCCTGAAGGCAAGGAGAAATGCAAGATTGCGCAGAGAAGGAGAGAGATCAGAGCTGGAGATGTAAATTTGGGAATCATCCACATAGAGAGGGTAGTTAAAGTTGTGGGGGTGAATGAATTCTCCAAGGGAGTGTGTATAGATGGCGAATAGAAGGGAACCCAGAACTGAGCCTTGAGGGACTTCCACATTTAGGGGGTGGGAGGCAGAGGAGGAGCCCTCAGAAGAGACTTAGAAGGAGTGGCCAGAGAGGAGGAGAGGACCATATCAGCAAAGCCAAGTTGGATAATACATTCAGGAGAAAGGAGTAAAAGACTCTGTTACAGGCAGTCAAACGGTTGAGGAAGTTTAGGATGGAGTAGAGGCCATTGTATTTGGCAAGAAGAAGTTCATTGGTGACCTTTAAGAGGGCAATTTCTGTGTGGAGGAAGCCAGATTGGAAGGGGTCAAAGACAGTGGAGACAGGCTGTAGACAACTTGCTCATGTAGTTTGGAGACAAATGGTAAGAAGGAGTTTGGGTGATAACTGAAGCAGCATGGTGTAGTGGCTAGAGCCAAGGCCTGGGACTTGGCAGGTCATGGGTTCTAATCCAGGCTCTGCCACTTGCCTGATGTTTGACCTTGGGCAAGTCAATTCACTTCCCTGGGCCCTAGCTACCTCATCTGGAAAATGGGGATTGAAACTGTGAGCCCCCCATGGGACAGGCCCCATTTGCAGATATCCACCCCAGCTCTTAGTACAGTGCCTGGCACATAGTAAATGCTTAACAAAAATCAGAATAACAATAATAACCGGAGAGAGACCTGGGACCAAGGGAGGGTTTTTTTAGGACGGGGAGACATGAGCATGTTTGAAAGCAGGGGGAAGAAGCCACTGGAAAGCTAGCAGTTGGCGATAAGGGAGGGAAGAAGGGAGGGGGCATGCCCTCTGATAAGATGAGAAGGGATGGGGTTGGATGCACAGGTGGAGGGGGTGGATTTTGAGAGGAGTCAGGAGATTTCCTCTTGAGATACTGCTGGGAAAGATGGGAGAGTTGAAGAAGGAGCAGAAGGAGTAGGAGAGGCCTGGAAAGGAGCAGGAGAGATTATAGGGGGAGATCATGCCTGATAGATTCAATTTTCTCAATAAAGCAAGTGGGCAAGAGGCAAGAGATGGGGGCTGGGGTGGGGAGGGGGAAAGGGGATTTCAGGAGGGAGTTAAACATCTGAAACAACTGGTGAGAACAATGGGCACGGGAGTCAATAAGGTTGGAGAAATAATGTTGCCAGGTAGAGGGGAGGGGAGTATTAAAGCTGCAAGATTGAACTTGAGTTGGACAAGGTTGGCCTGATAACTGGCTTTCTGCCAGCCGTGCTCTGGGGCTAATGTACGGGAGTGAAGGAAGTGGACTATGGAGGTGGTTCGGGGCTATGGGTTAGCGGTATGAGATCAACTAAGGGACAGGGGAGCGAGTAAGTTGAGTTCAGTAAAGAGTCGTTTTGAGGGTGTCAATCTAATAATAATAATTATGGTATTTGTTAAGCACGCACTTACTGTTCTAAGCACTGGGATAGATACAAGGTAATCAAGTTATCCTACGGGGTGGCAGGTGCCCTCACAGTTTTAAATCTCCACTTTACAGATGAGGTAACTGATGCATAGAGAAACTAAGCGTCTTGCCCAGGTCACACAGCAGACAAGTGGCGGAGCCGGGATTAGAATCCGTGTCCTCTGACTCCCATCAAGGCAAGGTAGTTTGGGGATTAAGACTAAATGGGGCAAGATAAATTAGGAAAGTTGAATAAATCTATAGAATTTATTGAATGCTTTCTATGTAAATAACACCATATTAAGTGCTTGGAAAAGTACAGAAAAAAACAATGCATTCCCTGCCCACAGAGAGCTACAGTCGTACCAACAATGAAAAAGCAGTGAAATAGCATAGTAGGTTCCACCATGAGTCTCTTGTCTAACTTCTCATCTATCCTTACTGTTCGGCATTTTGAGGAAACTTGATCTAAGCCTGGAATAGATACAAGACAATCAAATTAGACAGAGTTCCTACCCCACACTGAACTTTTAATGAAAGAGGTTAGGGCAGGCATTTTATTCCTATCTTACAGACAAGGAAACTGAGACAGAGAGAGGTAAAGTGCCTTACTAGGTCACAAAACAGACAAGAGGTAGAGTTGGGTCTCAAACCTGGGTCTCCTAACTCCCAGTCCTATGTCGTTTTCATTAGGTCATGGAGATTACTTCAGGAACCTAGGAACTTTGCCCATTGTTACAGCAGCCATGCTGGATGATGGCAGCAGAGACAGCTATAGGGTCATCCGTCACTCACTTAAAAGTCTAAGTAGATTGGAGGCCTGAGGCTGAGGTCTATCTGATTAGAAATCCAATGCCTGAATGACATTCTCTGAAAAAGAGGGGAGGCCTCTTTGGAAGAAAGCATATCCAGCACTTGGTTCTGTGAGTTATTCTTCATCGGGTAGCTTTGTTTTGTCCAGTGTATCAATCTGGCACTTGACTCTCTATCTGGCTAATTCCCAGACAACAGGTGCTGCCCTTTTTCATCATGTAGAGTACTGAGGTTGCAGGCCATGAGAATTATTTCCTTAGAGTGTGTTAGTGTGATATTGATTACAGCACTTCAAAGAGCTTGTTTTGAGGTGGGAGATAGGCAGTTTTCAGAACATCTTTTTTAGCTCCATCCCCATTCAGGGTGAAGAGTGAGTTATTCAAAAGGGCTACTCAGATACTTAGGATAATAATGATGATATTTGTTAAGCACTTACTGTGTGCCGAGCACTGTTCTAAGCACTAGGGTAGATACAAGGTAATCAGGTTGCCCCATCGGGGGCTCACAGTCTTAATCGCCATTTTCCAGATGAGGTATCTGAGGCCCAGAGAAGTGAGGTGCCTTGACCTGGGTCACACAGCAGACAAAAGTGGAATTGGAATTAGAACCCTTGTCCGCTGACTCCCAAGCCCATGTTCTTGCCACTAGGCCATGATGCTTCTCAAGGATCTTGTCTGCCCTTACTCTGGCTTCTTTGGAAATGAAATGGATAGTGTCCAGGGCGGCCTCCCTGGTCCAGTGCAGGTGATATCATACTGTCAGATGTCCATGTGCTTGATATGTGCTTCTGAATCATTCATACTTGCACTCAGTACCCCATTGGTCCATAGCACACACTGGGGTCTAAAGTCTGTGGTCATGGATATCCGAGCCCTCCTCAGCATCAGCTTGTGCCCTTGTTGATCTGCCACTGTTGCATACAGCCCTCTTCTCTGCCACAAAAGCTGTTAATGTCTTTGCTACTTCCCAGAGAGGAGTTCACTTCTATTAAGTTGTATATGCCATTCCTGAGAAGCAATCTGGGAGGCAGATGGCCCAAAAGATGCTTTTCATTAATGAAGTTGTAGGGAGAGAATTTATTTATATTTATGTCTGTCTGTGGCCTTTAGACTATAAGATCATTGTGGGCGGAGAACATGTCTGCCAACTCTATTGCATTTTACTCTCCCCAGGATTTAGTACAGTGCTTTGCACTTAGTAAGCGCTCAATAAATACCATTGGTGATGATGATGATGATGGGGAGGTGGAGCAAAGGAAAACTATGTCTCTACTCAGTTTATCTCGAAAATTAGATATCATATTTATACCCTCCCTCATACCCTGAACCGCATCGCACATATAGCCATTTTGGCCGTAAGCCTCTGTAGACTTCATTAGCACTCACAAAAAAGCTTTACACCCATCTGTCAGAACAGTCTAGTCTCAATGCTCCCACCTCCCCTGCTCATTCAGTCTTTTGGCAATTTGGGCCAGGATTTATGAGAAAGCTAAAGGATCAGAAAATAAAGAGAGTTATTATTTATGCTAATATCTGTCTTCCCTCCAGTCTGCAAGCTCCTTGCGGGCAGAAATTCTATCTACAAGCTCTATCGTATTGTATTGTCCCAGTACTTTGCACACTAAGCACTCAATAACTATGACTGATTGACTGATTGAAGTGGATTATAGTGCTGATCTATATTTTTATGTAATTTTCAGAATTTCTGTCTTTGTCTCCCAGGAGACACCTGTTGCTCTTCATTACTGTTCATAAACGTGACTAATTTCCTGATAAATTTCAACATTTGCTCTTAGTGCAGTGAAGGATCCCAATAGCATTAGAGCTTCTTTTAGAATCAATTGGATTTATTTAGCACTTACTGTGTGCAGAGCACTGTACTATGTGCTTGACAGAGTATAGTACAATAGAGTTGGTAGGCTTTCTGCAATGCCCTGACTTTCTCCCAGTGTTGCTTGGCACATAGTAAGTGCTTAACAAATACCATCAGTATTATTTCTACCTTCAGTCATCCTCCCTCCCATTCCCAGAGAACTTATGTATATACATAATCTGTATCTGTAATTTACTTATGTATGTATGTATGTATGTATATTAATGTCTGTCCCTGCCTCTAGACTGTGTTCATTATGGTTAGGAAATGTGTCTGTTTGCTGTTGTATCATACTCTCCCATGTGCTTAGTACAGTGCTTTGCACACAGTAAGCCCTCAGTAAATATGATTGAATGAATGAATGCCCACAAGGATCTTACAGTCTACAGAAGGAGACTGACATTTATATAATTAAATTATGAGTATATATATAAGTGCCGGGGGTGGGTTGGGGGGCTGAGGGTGGGTTAAAGAAAAGGTACAAATCCTAGCGCAAGGGTGACACAGAATTGAAATATAACAGCAGAGAAAAATTAAAAGATGCTAGAGGAAGCCATTTTTTAAATCTTGTGATTATCATTAATTTCTGATATTGACTAATGAATGGTGATTCACTGTTTGAGAAAATATGTAAAGGTAATAGCCCCATTACTAAATTAAAAAATAAAAAGTGCAGCACTCTTGATGGGTGATTTACTGGTTTCTATACTTGGTAATAGGAATCTTCCTCTTCTGTAGGAGAAACAACACTTTTGAGATGCCTATATTAATAACAATAGTAATACTGTATTATTTATATCAATAGTGATATTTAATAAGCATTTACTGTGTGCCAAGGATTGTATTAAGAACTCGGTTAGTTAAAGATAATCAGATCAGACACAGTCCCTGTACCATAGTGGACTCACTTCATTCATTCAATCATATATATTGAGCGGTTTCCGTGTGCAAAGCACTGTACTAAGTGCTTGGGAGAGTAGAATAGAACAAGAGACACATTCCTGGCTGTCAAAGTGGCAGGGAGAATAAGTATTTAGTCCCCATTTTACAGATGAGGAACCTGAGACACAGGGAAGTTGTGAGAAGCAGTGTTGCTCAGTGGAAAGAGCACGGGCTTGGGAGTCAGAGGTCATGGGTTCGAATCCCAGATCTGCCACTTGGCAGCTGTGTGACTGTGGGCAAGTCACTTAATTTCTCTGTGTCTCGGTTACCTCATCTGTAAAATGGGGATTAAGACTGTGAGCCTCACGTGGGACAACCTGATTACCCTGTATCTACCCCAGCGCTTAGAACACTGCTCTGCACATAGTGAGCACTTAACAAATACCAACATTATTATTATTATTATTATTAAGTGAATTGCCCAAGATCTCAGAGCAGGCAAGTCACAGAAACGACGTTAGAACTCAGGTCCTCTAACTCCCAGGCCCATGAACTTTCCTCTAGATCATGCTCCTTCTTTATAGCATTTTCTATATTATATTTAGAAACCCAGGCTTCATGAGATTGGGGTCACCTGGCTGTTTAACACCAAACTAGGGATCAAAATAACAAAAATAGAGACCAACCTGTAATTCGGTATACTCGAAGGGAAAAGAGGCATCAGAAAAGGCAGCTAGGATCCTATACCTAACTCTGCAAGGGTCTCGATTGTTATGGCCGAACTAGACTCTGAGTAATGGCTAAAGTCAATGTCAAATCAATATCACAGTTGGAGAGAATATGAACAAACAGGGACAAAAGCTGAGGGTTTGCTACCGTGGACACATTTTGCAAAAAAATACACTTAGAGCTGTCTGAACACGTGACCGGGGCACATGGTCTAAGACCTTTGCCTGGGGAAGAGAGAAAAGGACTTTAGATGGAAATATCCACCAAATTAACTAAACCTCCATTACTCCAGGTACAGGTTAAGCAGAGAAAATGACCTCACTACATGGAAAACTTTCATCAGAGTCTCAGGCAGGAACATATCAGGGAGCCCCTAGCTACCAGCGAGAATCAAAGTGGCACAGTGAACTAACCCTTCCCACTGAATTATCCTAGGGGAAATTCAACCCACAGATGGGAGTAGCGCTTCGACTATTGGCGAAAGATGCAAATTCCTTCCAGATTGTCCCTGTGTCCTAACAGCCCCTTTGCATTCTGGATCGTGTAGCTTTTCTTGGCCCTTTCCTTCTGAACAGTTTTCTTGCAAGTTTGAGGGCAGATCGGCCCGGAGGGGATTTTCAGCACACTGCTTTGGCCGTGATGGAGCCGTCAAACGGTCTATGTCCAAACCAGCTGGAGGAGAGGACGCTAGAGCAAGTGACGGGGACTCAGGCTAGGCCGAGCTTCTCTGGAAATGGCAGCAGCTCCCGTGGAGCAAAGCAGACGTGGTCAAGGTTGTCAGAGCGGGGAGCTATCATCCTTCACTAGGCCCATCCTACCAGCGGTGAGGTAGGAGAACCTGATGGTCCTGCTGTGAGAACATGCCCCGTTGTTTGTCACTGTCCGAGTGTACAGGTTTCTACCAGAGGGGTTACGAGGCGGGAGGGAAGAAGAACATCATTCAGGCAGCACGGGCACGAGGTTTGGGTGTTTGTCCAACCTCATATCAGGGAGCCGAGATAATTACCATGACAACACATTGGATTTATAGACTGTCTTTCTACCTGCCAGCCCAGAGGTCTTTCACCACCCTAACTCAGCTGTCCTTGTCTAGGCGGGTCTTTGGAGGTGAGAGGAAATTACGTTCTTTAAGTCTTTAAGATACGTACATTTTTAAACACTGACTGCCATTGGCTTCCCTTTTAACTTTCATTTTGGAGACAAGCAGGATATGGGTTATTTGAAGCAGCTTGACAACATTAGTCAAGATAGGCTTTCTGCTGGGCTATGATCCAGCCAAGTGGCATCCCCCAATGAAACAAAATTTTCTGCTTCAGGAGGGAGAAGTCTGTGGGAAATGAGGACGTAACTTACGTTGCTCCAGGTTGGCAGCAGGTTCCGTGTTGACATTGATGGTTATTGTAATAATGGTGGTGGCAAAGTCATACAAGCCAGACATTATATTCTGCAAGTGTAGTCTAGGTTTCCTGACGTGTCTGTGTGGGAACAACTTATTGGCTCTCCAGCAAGCAGTTTTCTGATATTATTGGTAAAACATTTTGGAACATGAGGGACCATTTGGGAAGCCGCATGGCCTAGTGGATAGAGCATGTGCCTGGGAGTCACACGATCATTGGTTCTAATCCCGGTTCTGCCACTTGTCTGCTATATGACCTTAGGCAAGTCACTTCACTTCTCTGGCCTCAGTTACCACATCTCTAAAATGGGGAATAAGACTGTGAGCCCCACGCAGGTCAGGGACTGTGTCCAACCCCATTTGCTTGTATCCACTCCAGAGTTTAGTACAGTACCTGGTACGTGGTAAGCACTTAACGAATACCATGATTATTATTATTACCAGGGAGGTGGGCCTTGTGCTCTTTTTACTTTTGGGAGTGGTAATGATCAGAAAGCATCTTAAGAGTCATTTGCTCTCTTCTGAGTAGAAAAGGCTCACACACCTTTGAGTACCCACATGTGCACACTCCCCTATGCTCTTACCCTCACCCCCCCACACACACACGCTGCATAGGCCCATGGCTGGCTCACTGGCCAAGGCCCAACGCAGCCTCTGACCATAATAAATAAACCTAGGGTTTGGGGTGAGACCAGACTTATTGTGCTTTCTTGGGCTTTTGCCCACATGGGGATGGGAGGGGAGGTGCAGTAAGAACAGGGCTGTAATTTATAGCACCACTAGCCTCTTGCAAACTCAATACCACCCTGCTGCCAGCAGTGATAGATGTAACATGGATTGATGGGGACAATGTTGTTCCGCTTTATACTGCTCAGATAACTGAGAAAGGAAGGATGGACAGTAAATTGGGGAGTATTGCTATCAGCAGATTTTACTGTGCACCTGTTGTGTACAGAGTCCCTTTATTCAGTGCTCTGGGGGCATTCGAAAGTAGAAGGAGCCTTCTCTGCTCCTCTCAGACTTTCTGACTCAACCTGCTCAGTTGTACATCTGTTGTGTACCTGTTATGTACAGAACCCTTTTATTTGGTGCTCTGGGGACATTCCAAAATATAAGGAGCAATCCCTGCTCTTAGACTTTCTGCCTCTTCCTGCTCTTGACTTTCTCTAGAAAGTCCCACAGAACTGATAGAACATTCAGCTCTACCAAGTCCCGTGTCTACCTCAAGTCTCTCTTTAAATCCTTACTGCTCCAGGGACTTTGGCCCCTCTTAAAACCACAAACCTTCCCCTCAAAATTTAATGTGGTCTCATCCCTCTATTTTTTTCAATATCCATTGTACCGACCCTAGAGTTTCGGGCTCTCAAGACCTCTAGCTCCCCTCTCAGGATCGCACCTGGAGAGCTTCCGTACTCCACCAGTCTTGGCTACTGGAGGGAGAGTCAAGCAGAGGCCTACCCATTCCATTCCTAGCTTGGACAGTGGCTAGAGAGTGGAAGGCAATCTGCTACAAGTCAAGACTCACCCGTGCTGGGCAGCAGTGGCATGGGAGAGAGTCGAAGGTGCAGATTCAAGTTTACTGCGTGGAAGAAGGCGATCGTAAGTTACTTTTGTATTTTGACCAAGAAAACATTATGAATACACTACCAGAACGATTGCAGATGGAAGTGGGATGTTCTGGGAGAGATATGTCTGTAGAGTCGCTGTGGTTAGGAAAAGACTTGACAGCGTAAGACAAGTCAAGACCTCTTGCTTGTGCTGCATTCCAGGGAGGAGGTTGCACAGTGGCAGCATTCTCATTCTCATCTCTGAAACATGTTCAGAGATCTCCTAAAATCTCACCTCAATTAAGCCTTCCCCAGTTAACTTCCCTAATCAAGGCATATTAGCACCTCTAGTAGTTTTGTATATATTTAATCCGTTCCTTAGCATATGTTATGTATATATATTTTACAAATATATATATACATATATAAACTAGTTATAAAATCAATTTTTTTTGTTCTGATTATCCCACTTGGAAATCTTCTTATCCCTAAATTTCCTATTAAAGTCCAAACTCCTTTTAGGTAGGAAACATATCTTATGGTTCTGGTGAACTTTCCCAAGTGCTTAGAAAAGTGTGTAGCATCAATGAGGTTCAATAAACACCTTAACTACCACTATAACTGCTCCTGCTTTCTCTGAGCACCTCTTTGTTCTTTTTCCAGCTCTTTCTCCACAACATTTCTCAGATCTACCCCTTTTCCTCTACCCAAATTCCTACCACCCTGGCCCAAACTCTTGTCATATGGTAGAAACATTGTAGCCATCTCCTCACTGGTCTTACCTGCCTCTAGCCTCTCCCTACTTCAATCTATAGTAATCACTACAACATCGGCTTCTTGAAGTGGCACTTGGAACACATCTATTCATTCCTCAGAAGACTCCAGTGGCTACCAATCTCTCTCTGCATCAAGCAGAAACTTCTCACAGTTGGCCTCAAGGCTATTCATTCAATAGTATTTATTGAGTGCTTACTATGTGCAGAGCTTGGAATGCACAATTCCATATTAGTTCTTCTTTCTTTCTATTTCCAGTCTCACTCTCTTCATTTCTTCCAAGTTCACTTTATAATTGTATCTCACTCATGATTCTCCTGCCTCCCATCCCTTTCTCATGCTGTTAGCCCAGATGGTTCTCCCCTTCCTTCCAAAATTCAGAGGGTCATAGTTCTTCCTAATATCAAAGTCCCCCTATAAGCCAATCTTCTCCAGGAAGCCTTCCTTGATGAATTCAAAGCACCCTGTTTCCATTAATCGTAGCACTTATGTACTTTATTCCTATCCTCAGTGCTATAGGAAATTCTCATTTTATTTATTTGCATATTCAGTTATCGAACTTTCACCCTGATATACACATACTACTTCCTTATATACCTCTATTCTTCCTCTTGCTCTGTCTATGTGTAATACTTGTGGTCCTCGAGGATAGGGATTATGTCTTTTCGTTTCCTCCCATACCCTGAGTACAGTGCTCTGTACTTTAAAATATGCAATTAATTATGTTTCTCATTAAGCACTTACAATTTATCAAGCCCAAATTCCAAGCACTGGGTTGGATTTACAATTGCCAGGTTGAACACAGTCCCTCATGAGGCTCAAAATCTAGATAGGAGTGAAAAGGATTTAATCCCCATTTACCGATGAGGAAACCTAGGCACAGAGAAGTTAAGTGACTTGTCCAAGGTTACACAGCAGACCAGTGACAGAGCCAGAATTATTCATTCATTCATTCAATAGTATTTATTGAGCACTTACTATGTGCAGAGCACTGCACTAAGCGCTTGGAATGTACAAATCGGTAACAGATAGAGACAGTCCCTGCCCTTTGATGGGCTTACAGTCTAATCGGGCAAGGCAGACGGACAACAATGGCAATAAATAGAATCAAGGGGAAGAACATCTCAGGGCAATAGCAAATAAATAGAACCAGGGTGATATACATCTCATTAACAAAATAAATAGGGTAATGAAGATATATACAGTTGAGTGGATGAGTACAGTGCTGAGGGGATGGGATGGGAGAGGGGGAGGAGCAGAGGGAAAGGGGGGAGAAGAGGGTTTAGCTGCAGAGAGGTGGGGGGGGTAGAGGGAGCAGAGGGAAAAGGGGAGCTCAGTCTGGGAAGGCCTCTTGGAGGAAGTGAGCTTTAAGTAGGGCTTTGAAGAGGGGAAGAGAATTAGTTTGGCGGAGGTGAGGAGGGATGGCATTCCAGGACTGCGGGAGGACGTGGCCCAGGGGTTGACAGTGGGATAGGCGAGAACGGGGCATGGTGAGGAAGTGGGCGGCAGAGGAGCGGAGCGTGCGGGGTGGGCAGTAGAAAGAGAGAAGAGAGGAGAGGTAGGAAGGGGCAAGGTGATGGAGAGCCTTGAAGCCTAGAGTGAGAAGTTTTTGTTTTGTGCAGAGGTTGATAGGCAACCACTGGAGGTTTTTAAGAAGGGGAGTGACATGCCCAGAGCGTTTCTGCAGGAAGATGAGCCGGGCAGCAGAGTGAAGAATAGACTGGAGCGGGGCGAGAGAGGAGGAAGGGAGATCAGAGAGCAGGCTGACACAGTAATCTAGCCGGGATATTTCGAGAGCCCGTAGCAGTAAGGTAGCCATTTGGGTGGAGAAGAAAGGGCGGATCTTGGCGATATTATAAAAGTGATACTGGCGGGTTTTGGTAACGGATTGGCTGTGTGGGGTGAACGAGAGAGCCGAGTCAAAGATGACACCGAGGTTGCGGGTCTGAGAGACGGGAAGGATGGTCGTACCGTCCACGGGGATAGGGAAGTCAGGGAGAGGACCGGGTTTGGGAGGGAAGATGAGGAGCTCAGTTTTGGTCATGTTGAGTTTTAGGTGGCGGGCAGACATCCAGGTAGAGACATCCTGGAGGCAGGAGGAGATGCGAGCCTGAAGGGAGGGGGAGAGGATGGGGCAGAGATGTAGATCTGTGTCTCATCTGCATAGAGATGATAGTTGAAGCCGTGAGAGCAGATGAGTTCACCGAGGGAATGAGTGTATATGGAGAACAGAAGAGGGCCAAGAACTGACCCTTGAGAAACTCCAACAATTAGAGGATGGGAGGGGGAGGAGGAGCCCGCGAAGGACCAGCCAGAGAGATATGAGGAGAACTAGGAGAGGATGGAGTCCGTGAAGCCAAGGTGAGATAAGGTGTGGAGGAGAAGGAGATGATCGACAGTGTCAAAGGCAGCTGAGAGGTCAAGGAGGATTAGAATAAAGTAAGAGCCATTGGATTTGGCAAGAAGGAGGTCATGGGTGACCTTAGAGAGAGCAGTCTCGGTAGAGTGGAGAGGTTGGAAGCCAGATTGGAGGGGGTCCATGAGAGAATGGGAGTTAAGGAATTCTAAGCAGCGAGTGTAGACGACTCGTTCGATTAGAACCCAGGACCTCTGACTCCCATGCCCCTGCTTTTTCCACTAGACCCACTGCAACTGATTTTATCTGTATTCCCCATTAAATATCAAACTTCTTAAGAGCAAGGAATCGATTGTTCAGTGGTATACCTGAGTGCTTACTTTGTGTGGAGCACTGTAATCGACACTTGGAAAACACAGTATAATAGAGTTGTTGTATATGTTCTTTGCCCACAACGATTTTACAGTCTAGAAGAAGGGCTTACCGATGTGTGCTTTGCTTCTGTTGTACTTTCCCAAGGAATTAGTACAGTGGTTTACATTATGCTGATGCTTAAAAAAAAAAATTCATTAATTAATTCTTGACTGAGGCTGATGATTCGGTCACAAGGATGTTTAGGCTGAGAGGACTTCGGTGGAGGAGAAATCTCATGATCTCTTTTAACAGAAACCCTCTTCATCCTGCACCCAAATGAACAACACCTTGGCTATAAAAAATAAAATCTGGCTTAGACTTAGATTGAAGATTGTCTGTGAAAAAGTAATTGTAGCTGAAGAGTAGTATATACTCTTATGAAGTGTTTTACCGTGTGCCGAGCTGGGAAGGAAGATACACCTGGGAATTAGACTCTGTCCTTCTCCCTGTCCCTCAGGAGTCTCAGTGTCTGAAAATAACAAGGGGAAAGTGACTGGCGACAGACACCTAAAGAGAGAGAAAGCAATTCTAGACAACGTAAAGACAAAACGAAGATCAGTAGGAAGTCCGATCATATGGGAGAAGGGTGAAGGGAATCTACAATTTGAGTGATGGGGTCTCCTGTTGAGAGTGATGGATTAGCCTCATTCTTGAGACTTCTTGAAGAAACGGCCTGCCTGAAGAAATGGAATGCAGGGACAGTGATTTGTGCAGCATAAGTAAGAGTAGCTCATTGCTGCCGGTTGCATTCCTGCTGAGGCCTGGAGTGTGATGAGCAAGTAGGTGGGTAAAGTGTCACACATGATGCTGCATACGTCAAGGTTTTCACCATGCGGTTCCTATCCGTAGCTGAAATGCCTGCAGTAGAGGGCCAAGGCTGTGCCACAACTCCGTGACCCGTGAGTGGTTGCCTCGGTAGTCACTGAGGTCGTCGCTGCCCACATTCATCAGGCATTTTTCAGCATTCCCCTAGTAGGTCATCTCAGGAAATACCCTAGGTGGTTTATAATAATAATAGTAATAATAATAATAATGGTGGTATTTATTAAGAGCTTACTATGTGCAAAGCACTGTTCTAAAAGCTGAGGTGATACAAGGTAATCAGGTTGTCCCATGTGGGGCTCACGGTTTTAATCCCCATTTTACAGATGAGGTAACTGAGGCACAGAGAAGTTAAGCGACTTGCCCAAAGTCACACAGGTGACAAGCGGCGGATCCAGAACTAGAACCCATGACTTCTGACTCCCAAGCCCAGGCACTTTCCACTGAGCTACAATGGTTCTTTGGTCAGAAACTTTCTCATCAATACCCCAAATCCAATAAACATTCCCCTCTTTGCCTGAGCCAGGACTAGAACCCAACTGCCTTGATTTCCAGAACCAGACACTTTCCCCGGTCCAGTAAGAGGAATTCTCTGTCAAACTGGGGGCAGAAGCTATAATGACTGAGCGTTCAGTGTGCTACAGCAATCAGGCGGGGAATAAAAATCACCTAAGGAACGCCGAGTCATAATTTTTTCCATTGAAGAATTTTATTGTGCTTTTTGGTTTATGAAATATAATGCACATCCTGGTGAATGAGCAAGGTTTTTACATTCATTTGGCATTAACGTGGAAAAGAACGGCAAGGATACTTTCATTAATTGTATCGGGGTTATATGTGTTTCCTTTAAAAGCTGCTGTGATCACTAATGGAATGACCTCAGAGCCATTATCGGTTCTGAAGTAGAAGAGGAGACTGTTCTTCATATTCAATTGTGTTTGTCGCTACTTCAGAACAGCTCAGAAGTTAAGCTCACATCAAATACTGCTCCCGTCCTCACACTGGAGTTCTTTTTTATTTTCTCTTTAGAAAAACAGAAAAGAGATGGGCCCTAGGCTTTTGAACAGAGGGCTTAGTTTTGCCTCATTGACTCCAACAAAGACACTGGATTTGGCCAAGTTGCTGGGATTCCCCCAGGCCACCCCGGCTGGGGATATTAGGCTCTCCGGGCCAGGTCTATTACCGGTTAGTATTAGTCAGGGGCCCTGCAGCGTACACCTTCTTGCTCACTCCAGACTACCCTTTCAAGACACATTCGCTTGCTGGAAGCGCCCAGCCTTTTTTTCCCTTTGCTACCACTTCTTCTTCTTCTCCAGCTGCTGCCGTTGTCCTCTGAACCGTCTTGAGGGTTGATAGTAAGGAGAAGCCGAAACCCACCTCGAAGCATGATCTTGCCTGCATCTGTAATTCAAAGATGAGAATGTGTGAGATCTCCAGAGGGAAGGTTCTTCATTTGGGGGAGAAATGAATTGGAGCCTCCCCTGTAACAAGCACCCAAGTTCAATAGCCCCCAGCTCCCCTTCTTTCCTCTCCCTGGACTCTTGGGCTCCTGTCCCTTTTTGCAATTAGCCTGCCTGTCTTGGGTTCAAATGTGGAAATGTTTTAGGAGGCATCAATTTCCAGCATTCTTTAGGACAGGAGACAAGATGAAATATTTTAGGTGAATCATCTGGTCTAATTTAGAAATGCTCCATGGGGATAGGACAGATTTTGATTTATCGGGGAGAGGTGTCTGTTATCAGAGAGATCCATGCATGGATTTATTTATTATCTAGAATCTGTTTTTAATTTCAGAGATTGTTTACCTAAACTGCTGTATGTCAGATCCCAGGACGGATTTCTGCTTAGCATTTAATTTTAGATACTTGCCATGGCGGACAGTAAAAAATGGGTCCCTAGAATTTGTGGTTTCATTATGAATCTTACCTCCTGGCAGCCCCTGCTAGTAGTTTGTCTTTGAAATCTCCTTGGTACTTGTTAACCCTGCTCTACCGTGAAAGAGCTATAGTTTATTTATTGGACTTTGCCCATTTATGAAAAAGTACAGAAATTATTAATGGTTTAGTGTCTATTAATGCATTACTTGGGTGGAATTCAAATTTCAGTATTTATGGTAAACCCCTTTATAATAAAATGGGCATAGAATCAGCATTCCTGCTTCTTAAATTTGGAAAGCTTCTGGTGCCAACAGAACAGCCGTCTGTAAAATATGAGCTTTGCCGGCTTTATATTTACACCCATAAATAAGAAATAAGTACTCTGGTTTAGAGGAGAAATAATTAAGAATATTTGTGTAGATAATAAAGAGGAAATGGCCTAGTTCAATGAGCTGTGTGTTTGGGAAATGCCAGTAGAGACTGAGGAGGGGAGAGGTGTTTGGAAAATAAACATTTGGCTACAGAGACCCCTCTTTGGGCTATCACCAAGAGACTCTGCATTTCTGAAGTCAACAAAGTAGCATTGGCTTCGATCTCTGTCCTCAGAGTTGACTGTGGACCGTAACTACCCCATCATTGCCTACTGGTTCAGAAGATGAATCGCTAAGATAATAATAATGATGATGGTATTTGTTAAGTACTTACTGTGGGCCATACACTGTTCTAAGCGCTGGGGTAGATACAAGATAATCAGGTTGGTACATCCCCTGTCCCACATGGGACTCAGTCTTAATCCCCATTATACAGATGAGGTAACTGAGGCCCGGAGATGTGACTTGTCCAAGGTTACACAGCAGACAAGTGGTGAAGCTGGGATTAGAAGCCATGACCCTCTGACTCCCAGGCCCGTGCTCTATCCACTATGCTAAGAAGCCAGAGAGGTAGTGTTAGGCACAGTGGTGGGGGGAATGTGTTTAGTCTGACATTGTCGGTTGAGCAGCAGATAGAACTGTCGTAAAGTTTTAATCGAAAGGATGAAGATGAAGTCATGATCGGAAAATGCAGGACTTGATAGTGAGCCTGTGGCTTCAAAACATCACTCCCTGGTAAGGGTACCCTGACACAGTATATTGG
Organism: Ornithorhynchus anatinus; assembly: GCF_004115215.2. Taxonomy (NCBI): domain Eukaryota; kingdom Metazoa; phylum Chordata; class Mammalia; order Monotremata; family Ornithorhynchidae; genus Ornithorhynchus; species Ornithorhynchus anatinus. The sequence continues at coordinate 118,192,956 of NC_041730.1, read as the reverse complement.
CAACTCTGTGTCTTGAAGTTATCCTCCCCAGGTGAGACTATTAACCTCATGGGTTTGAGGTTAAAATTGCTGTAGTATTGTGGGATATACTTTCTCATCCTATTTAGGGCCTCTTTTAAGTCTTAGCTGAAATAACCCAATTTAAAATATCATAAACAGCTAAATGTTTAATCCCATGAATAGGAATTCATAGTTTTTATGCTCTCGGTGTGCTGTTAGGTCTCTGATTTTAAATTGGTATGCAGTTACTGCATGTTCTTAGTTATCTGATTTAGCATGTAAACTCCTAGAATGTAGGAATTATAAGTATGCTACATATGACCTCTAACTGAAGACCATGAACATGGAGCCATTCAATAATTATTTTTGTTTGACAGTGATGAAAATGAAGAATTGGCCTTTATGGGAGGGTGGAACTAGAGTGGTGCATTATAAAAATAGGGCAGAAGTTCATCTTTATTAGGGAGTCAATTCTACCTCCAAACTGAATCAAGAAAAATGCAGGAATCTGTAATTCTCTTTAGACACCTTTCCTAAACGCCTCCTCTCCCCCTTCCCTCTTGCCCCACTCCCCATATTCAATCACTTGTATTTATTGAACGCTTACTGTGTGAGGAGCACTGTACTAAGCACTTAGAAGAGTAAAATATGACAGATTTGGTAGACACATTCCCTGCCCAGAACAGGCTCACAGTCGAGAAGGGGAGACAGATATTAATATTAATCAATAAATTAAGTATATGTTCATGAGTTCAATAGAGGAAACAAATCAGGGCGACACGGAAGGGAGTGGGAAAAGAGGAAATGAGGGCTTAAGGACCGCCTAATGAAGGAGATGTGACTTCAAATAAGACTTTGAAGGTGGAGAGAGTAACTGTCGGATATGAAGAGAGAGGGTTCTCCAGATCAGAGGCAGGATGTAGGCAAGAAGCCGGCGGTGAGATAGACGAGGTTGAGGTACAGTAAGTAGGTTGGTATTAGAGAAGCAAAGTGTGCAGGTTGGGTTGTTATAGGAAATCAGTGGTGGATGAATCTGCCTGGTTTTCAAAGAAAATAATTTTTAAGTTTGTTTCATGTTGGGGAAATGTTAATATCTTAATGTAAAATATGATCTGTTCTGTTTTATAGTGTCTTTTCAGTCCATGGTTTGGGTAGAACACATTGGAAAAACTAGAGAATGGTCTTGGCTCCCCAGAAGTCTGAGCTGGTAGGTTGAGGACATGAGTGGTGTCATTTGTCGTATGGCACTGCTGCACTTACCGGCATCAGATGACGAGGGTGTGAAGCATTCTGCTAGTGGTGGACCTAACAAGGTAGGATCTGTAGCAAAAAAAGCCCATCACAGTGGCTTCTTTGAACTCTCCTCCCCATCTGACCCATTAATTCTTAATGAATCAGTGGTTACACCAGTACAATTTTCCCATGCAGTTCCCCAAAGACACAGCTACCAGGTTACAGAAGAAGGAGTGGTAGATGTTGGCATAGTGGAAGCTTCCGTGACTGGTCCTCTGCTACCATAGCTCAAGGTAGTTTTGGCTCAAGAATCTTCCTCCCCATAATTAATTTAATGCAGGTTGTGGCAGAGGGTCACCTGTGTTCCTGGTGCTGACGATAGCTTGGAAAATTGGAATTTTGTTTGCTTCTCTGTGGTCTACTTGCTACTCGTTCTGGGTGATGCTCAGCGTGGCTAAAAACTTACTGAAGAAGCTACTGGTTAGATTTATGTTCCTGCGAAACATTTTTCTCGGTTATTTCATTCATAGAAGTGTACCTATCAGTGCCAAACACTAAGTGGGAAGGCTTGCCCACTCACTGGGCCAGATGGGTAGCAGAATAGAATTGGTACACTACTGACCCAGGTCTTTTCTCTGTGGATTCAATTTCACAAGTGACTGCTGTCTAGTCTTCAAAAGATGGTCTATGGGTTGGAGAGTCCTGAGCGTATGAGCTGTGTAGGTCAGGTGACAGTGACAGAAGAGTTTCGTGCCTAAGTATTTTTGTACTGTCTTCCAATCAATACTTTTGTCCTGAAATTGTGTAGTGAACTCCTTTCTCAAGGCCACACGTCAGCCCGGCCCAGCTCGATTCCCCCATGTTGGAGGTGAAGAAGGGTTTTGCGCATGAGAAAGATGAAGCCGGGTGGTTGAGGGAGAGACTGATGAGGAATGCTGTCAGTTCTCCCATGCATCTCGATAGCAGAAATAGGAACTGCATTTGGATTTGCTCCCTTTTTTCACCTCTCCCTCAGCCCCACAGGATTATGGTCATATCTGTCTACTGATTTGTGTTGGTATCTAACTCCCCCTTTAGACTGTAAGCTCCTTGAAGACAGGGAAAACGTCTACCAATTCTGTTACGTTGCATAATAATAATAATAATGGTGGTATTTGTTAGGTGCATATTATGTGCCAAACACTGTTCTAAGTGCTGGGGGGGATACAGGATGATCAGATTGTCCCACGTGGGGCCCACAGTTTAAATCCCCATTTTACAGATGAGGTAACTGAGGCACAGATGCCCAAAGTCACACAGCTGACAATCGGAAGAGCCGGTATTAGAACCCATGACCTCTCAGTCCCAAGCCCGGGCTCTTTCCACTGAGCCACGCTACTTCTCTTGCATTCCCCCAAGCACTTAGTACAGTGCTCTGCACACAGTAAGTGCTCAATAAATACCATTCATTGGTTTATTGATTTACAGGAGGGCCCAGGGTGATTGAGCACTTTAAAACCAGTGGTAAGGAATTTCTCTTTGATGTGGAGGGTAGTTGGGCGACCACTGCAGGTTCTTGAGAAGTGGAGAAAAATGGCCTGAGCATTTTTGTAACAAAATGATCCGGGCAGCAGAACCAAGTTGGATTAAAGTGTGGAGAGATGGGAGGCAGGAAGCTCAGCAAGGGGTAGATTAAGTTATCGAGGCAGGATGGGATAAATACTTGGATTAACACTGTAGCAGTTTGGATGGAGAATAAACAGTCAATTTTAGCAATGTTGTGGATTTTGAACCAACAGGATTTAGTGATGGATTAAGTGGGTTGAATGAGAGAGAGAGGAATCAAAAATAACAGCAAATTTACAGGCCTGTGTGACAGGAATGCTAGTGGTGCCATCCACAGTGATGGGAAAATTGGGGAGGACGTTGTTTGGGTGGGAAGATAAGGAGTTCTGTTTCAGGCATGTAAAGTTTGAGACATTGACGGGACATCCAAATAGAGATGTCTTGAAGGCAGGAGGAAATTTGAGACTGCAGAGTGGGAGAGAGAGCAAGGCTGGAGAGGTAGATTTGAGAATCATCCTCATGGAGGTGGTAGTTGAAGCCATGGGAGCAAATGAGTTCTCCAAGGGAGTCGGTATAGATAGAGAATAGAAGGGGACCAAAACTGAGTCTTGAATGACTCCCACAGTTAGAGGATGGGAAACATAACCATAAGCAAGTTTTCTTCCATTCCTAGCCCTCATTGAAGGGAATTCCAAATGGAACCCTGAACCTCAGAAGGGTGAGGGGCAGACCAGCAGAGCAGGGATGGAGCTGCATTGGAAATGAACATAGAGGAATTCTACTGGAGTAACTGGTTCCTCCCCTTGGCTGCCCCTAACCACTTTCATTGTCAGTTTAGCTTTCCTATTACAGTTCTGGATCAGAGAGATATGGCTAGTTCTTGCTGGAGAACGATGAAACTCAAAACTTTAGCTTTATTACCATGTTTCCCACAGTTTACAAAGTTTCTAAAGGAGGAAATTGTTGAATCTGAAACATGTCATTTATGGAGCAGAGCAGAAATTCCTGCTGTAAATTATTTCTGGACAAATAACACCTGACTTAAATGGGAATAAGATTGAATTTGGGGGAAGAATCAAGCCCATAGGTATTAATTTTTGAATGTGTAGATAGGGAATAAATCCTGAAATGGTCCAGCAAAAAAAAACTGAGACAAGAGTGTGTGATACACATTCCACAGTGCTTTGCCTTATTCTGATGGAGATTTTATTCCAGACAGGACTTGAAGCAGGGGACTGTGATTCCTGTTTTACAGAAAGTTTTTTTTTCTTTACGCCTTTTTATTATTTTGGTTCAGGAATAAGGTGGAGCTCATTATGTTCTTTGTCATTATTCCATTTGAATAATACTAATCAAATAATACTGTTCTTGATGTAAAATCTGAGCTCATTTATCTCTGGGTCCACCCTGTGGCTATAAATCAATTTTAAGGATTGAAGTTCCATAGTATTATCCTAACATTTAGTTTAACTGTCAAATAAAAATAAAAATTAATAAGGTGGAAAAAAAAAAGAGACGACATTCTTCATTTAAAATCTTTAACAGATCTGAAGCGTTCAGAATAGAATGATTTGCTTCTGTGCAATGAAGTTTCAAACAGCATTTGATTTTGTGATGGCTACCCAGACTCAATGGACCATCCTTTTATGTGCCAAGTGGAACAATCCGGTAAGGTGGCTACAAGAGTTGAAGAAAGCCTCACGCTATCCCAAGGTCGAGGAAATGGTTCGAACTGTTTCTGCCATTTTATTGTGCGTGTGCCAGCACTTAGTACAGTGGAAAAAAATAATCTTTACAGTAAGTGGACTGGGTGTTTTGTGACTATCCACCATCAAATGCAGTTGTTTGCGGTTTGGAGAACAACTGAAAGATTTCAAGGGCCCAAGAAGAGTACATTGAAGCCTACAATAACAATGCCTTGATCTTAATACAGCAATTTTATTCTCAGAGTGTTCTCAATATATTTTTTCTTTTTTCCCTCTTGACAATCCTGTAATGTAGGTAATAATAATAATAATGTTGGTATTTGTTAAGCGCTTCCTATGTGCAGAGCACCGTTCTAGGCTTTGGGGTAGATACAGGGTAATCAGGTTGTCCCATGTGAGGCTCACAGTCTTCATCCCCATTTTCCAGATGAGGTAACTGAGGCACAGAGAAGTGAAGTGACTTGCCCACAGTCATACAGCTGCCAAGTGGCAGAGGCAGGATTCGAACCCATGACCTCTGACTCTCAAGCCCGTGCTCTTTCCGCTGAGCCACGCTGCTTCTCTAGAAAGGCCAATATTATTATCCCCATTTTGCAGAGTAGAAAACTGAGGTACAGAGCAGTTCCGTAACTCGCCATTGTCACAGCTGCCCACTGGGGATTCCGCCTTTGCTTTGTGGTTTACACCTCACTGCTCTGAACTCACCAGATTTGCACCTTTGCCTACTCCACTCCTCTAACGCCAACCTACTCTCTTCATACTTCGATGTTATCTATGCTGTCACCCTTTTCTTCTTCAGGCCTGGAACTCTCACCCCCTTTCATATCTGACAGTCCATCACTATTCCCCTTTGCGAAACTCATAGCTCCTACAAGAGGCCTTCCCTGAGTAAACTCTTTTTTCCCCATCTGCCTTCCCTTCTGTGTTGACTGTACACTTGGCTGTGTACCTCAAACATTTTGACACTCACCCCAGCTCCAAAGCATTTTACGTAAATATTCTTATACTCTAACATTTCCCCGCTCTGTAGTTGGTTTTAATGTCCAGCTTCCCTTTAGACGGTGAACTCCTCGTAGTCAGAGATAGCAGCTCTATTATTTTGTACGTTCCCAAGCCTATGCAGTACAGCGCTCTGCAGGTGTTAAGTGTGCCATAAATACTATTGATTGATTTTGAAATTACGATTTGCTGCCGCAAACCCTCTTGTGGTCAAACTTACCTACCAAGGGACTGATCTCTTGTCTCCTGGGAGGGATTTTTCGATAGAACACAGTTGCCCACTCTATCACCTCCTGTGCAATTCTCCTTTCTTTGCTTCTGACCTCTGTTTTTCATATTCCTTTATTGCGATATTCCAGTAAAGGTACCAAAGTTACCTTCCAAGCCCTCTGCTGGCCACCTGATGAAAAAAATCACAGACTGATGCTTTTGCCTCATAGTAGAAGTTAAATCCAGAGGGTGAAAGAGTAAGCAGATAAAGGCCTCCCTGCATATTTCCTTAAAAAAAAAAAGGGAATGTAGAGACCAAATCCCCAGTACACTTTCATTTAAGGTGACTTGGGCTTGTAACATAATCAATGGTTTTTACTGAACACTTTCTGTGTGTGCAAACCACTGTATTAAGCACTTGGCGATTACAATACAGCAGAGTGATAGACACGTGGCCTGCCCCCAGTGATCTTTCAGTCTGGAGGCATAAAATCCAAGCAATGGGAATAATCAAGTGTTTACTATGTGCCAAGCACTGTTCTCAGCACTGGGATAGACACAAGTTAATCAGATTGTTCGCAGTCCCTCTCCCACATGGGGCTCACAGACTGAGGGAGACTATATTGCAAATAACCTGATCGCGTGTGCACCATGTGGAAAGAACCCCAGCTCGTCATCACCCACAAACAAGGAAAATCTCTTTTCCCATGAAAGAGAACCCTGGTAAATGAGGCATCTTCAGTGATAGGCTTGCTGAGCTGGCCAGAAGCTGTGAAAGAGGACAGAGCCATCCTCGGTTGGGACCAGCTGCGGCCTCCACGTCAGAGAAGATGAACTTTCGGGAAGGGGTCACAACAGCGCCAGGGCGGAGCCGCAGGAGAACGTGACCCAGGGGCTGGGACTGCCTCCTATCAGGCCCAACCAGGGCGAACACTTTCAGAACAACCAACTGCCCAGTGAGAGTCTACCGTTTTGTGTCCTGCATCCATATCAGTTTGAACTGAATTCTCCACTTGATGCGGTTTTACCTATGAGGCAATTTCCTAAAGGCACTGTGTTTTTTATATAACATTTTGTCCCTTTAGAAATTATCATGACGCATGTCAGGAGCTTTCACACTGAAAAAAATATGTCACATTAGCTTCCAAGTTTCTGATTGTCTAAATAACACAGTAACTCAACATACAGCTGTCTGGCATTTTGACAGTACAATAACCCATAATTCTTTCTGCCACTCAACACTTCAAGGTTAGCATTTTGTAGTTTGCTCTCAAGGAGTATTCATTTAAATTTTCAAGAGGCAAAGAGTTGAATGCTGTCTTATACCTCTCTTTTGATTTATTCTTTATTTACTTGGGTGTTCAAATGGATTCTCCTGGCATTTTTTAACCTCTAACTTTTCAGGAGTTAAAAGTGATGGCCCAGCTATTGCGTTAACTTCTCAAATCGGTGAGATTGGGAAGCATATATGGCCCACCCTGCTGGAAGGGAGTTCCACTGGGGCCATCCAAAGGTTTGCCCAATGTTCCAGTTTTCCCAAACCAGGAAGTAGTGCAATTGGGAAGTATTGAGCAACTGCAGTGAACTGAAGTGTTGAAAGTACAGAAGTATTGAAAACCTACCATGGCCCTCAGCTGCCTTTGGGAACAGTAGTTAGTTGGTTTCTTTGCCTTGTTTTAAGATGAAGAAAACTGTTTTCAGCCTCAGAACTGGAAGTTGCAGCCTTTAGCCCATAATGGAAATCCCCACTTTTGTGGAGTCCTTCAAGTTGCACTTATTTTTAATGGTATTTGTTGAACACTTACTAGGTGCCAGGCACTGTACTAAGTGGGGCTGGGGTAGAAACAAGATAATCTGGTTGGATACAGTTCACGTCCCACTTGGGGCTCACACTCTTAATCCCCATTTTACAAATGAGGTAATTGAGGCACAGAGAAGTGAAGTGACTTGCCCAAGCTCACCCAGCAGATGAGCGGCAGAGCCGGGATTAGAACTTAAGCCCTTAGTTAATACCATAATAATAGTAACAATAAGAACTCAGGTCATCTGACTCCCAGGGCTGCGCTCTTTCCACTGGGCCACACTGCTTCTTTAAATTGAACTTCCCAGGGCAACGTTCTCAGGGCAAATGGGAATCACTCGTCCTTTTCTTATTTTATACCTTTTGGCTGCCTGAGTCCTTTGTTTTTGGCCTACAGTGATTGAAATGTTTTATTCAGACATCAAGGCATAGATCCAATTCATTAGTAGTGGTGGCATTTATTGAGCGCCCACGTGGACTGGTGCATTCTACTGGATTCTTTGGAAGAAGAGAATAAAGGAGCAATGTCTTCTCTGTTCGCATGGACCTTAAGAAATCTTAAACCCATTAGGTCTGCCTGAAGAAAGTTTATTTAGTGAACCTTGAGGTAAAGTAAAAGATCATCAGATGGGAGTTTAGAAATGATTTGGGGTGAACTCCAAAACTCTCAGAAGCTCATGAAGCAAACAAATCTCTTATGATACTTTAAAATGTTTTCTGTTCTTAGTTTCGAGCATTTTAATATATTGAGGAAGCAGCGTGGCTCAGTGGAAAGAGCCCAGGCTTGAGAGTCAGAGGTCATGGGTTTGAATCCCGGATCTGCCACTTGTCAGCTGTATGACTGTGGGCCAGTCACTTTGCTTCTCTGTGTCTCAGTTACCTCATCTGTAAAATGGGGATGAAGACTGTGAGCCTCACGTGGGACAACCTGATTACCCTGTATCTACCCCAGCGCTTAGAACACTGCTCTGCACATAATAAGCGCTTAAATACCAACATTATGATTATTATTATTAAGTGATATATTTTAAATGGAATAAGAGATATGTATAAAACCATCACAGGTGAAAGCTCAGTAGAGGATTATATGCACTATGCTGAAAGCAAAGCATTTAAAAAAAACTTGAGTGTGCAAGAAAAACTGCTTTTTATTTTCATGCGTGTGTTTATACTTTCCAGGCCATAGGACTTACAAACATTTTATCTGTATTGGGTTCTAACATCACTAAGAAATAATACCCTTTTTCTCCCTTCCTATTAGTTTTGAAGGTACTGGCAGATGAATCTATCTCTGGTTAGTCCTTGGAATCCATTTTGCCATCCCGCCCCCATTAGGACAGGTGGTGGAGAGCTGTGGTAGATTAATTGTAACTGCAAGTTGCATAAATCTGAAAACTATTTAGAAGTGAGCTTGCACTGTGTGTCTGGCCTGTATAACCTGTTCATTTCCTTGTGATGGGAAATGAGGGTAAATCTGCCATTGTTGGAGGTTTGCAACTTTACTCATTGGGAGCCAGTGACTTTAGTTACCATGTAAATCACATTTGCACCTAAAAAGAGTTTCCGAAATGCTTACACGGGGGATGTAAACTGGAGAGTCTGACATCCTGTTCCCAGATTTACACACAGAGACATAAGCCTCATATCTCATTTTGCAAGTGTCCCGACTAGCAGGAGGCCAAATCTCGGTCAGCGTTTCTGTAATTCTGCAATTTACACAGAAGTATGCTGGAAGCCTGATAAGTGCGGTCTTCCGTACCTGGACCCTGAGACGTTTGGATCGTATTGATAAATGCTTTCTTATGCCTCAAAGTTGATGAAACTAATCGTGTCAATCAAGTGAGTTAAGGGCTAGTCAAGTAAATAACAAAAGAAGGATTTTTTTTCCATTATTATTTTTTTTTGAGATCTTTTTAAAGAAGTAGAAAACAATCACACTGGCTCACTTGTTGTTATGATATTCTTATAGTATTTGTTAAGTGCTTACGATGTGTCAATCACTGTTCTAAGCGCTAAGGTAGATACTGGGAAATCGAGTTGGCTGCAGTCCCTGTCCGTCAAGGGACTCAAAGTCTAAGTAGCAGGAATAACAGGTATTGATTCCCCATTTTACAGTGGAAGAGACTGAGGAGAGAAGGAACTGGGGAGACAGGCATGAATACAAACAAATTAATAATAATAATAATGGTGGTATTTAAGTGCAAAGCACTGTTCTAAGCGCTGGGAGGATACAAGGTGGTCAGGTTGTCCCACGTGGGGCTCACAGTTTTTAATCCCCATTTTACAGATGAGGTAACTGAGGCACAGGGAAGTTAAGCGACTTGCCCAAAGTCACACAGCTGGCAAGCGGTGGATCCGGGATTAGAACCCATGACCTCTGACTCCCAAGCCCGAGCTCTTTCCACTGAGCCACACAAATTACAGATATGTACATAAGTGCTGTGGGACTGGGGCAGGGAAGAACAAAGGGAGAAAGTCAGGGTGACTCAGAAGAGAATGGGAGAAGGAGAAAGGGGGCTTAGTCTGGGAAGGTCTCTTGGAGGAGATGTGCCTCCAATAAGACTTTGAAAGGACGAGAGTAATTGTCTGTCGGATTTGAGGAGGGAGGGCCTTCCAGGCCAGAGGCAGGACATGGGCCAGGTGCAAGCAGCGAGTCAGATGAGACCGATGCGCAGTGAGAAGGTTAGCATTAGAGAATTGAAGTGCGCGGGCTGGGTTGTTGAAGGAGAATAGTGAGGTGAGATAGGAAGGGGCAAGGTGGTGGAGTGCTTTACAGCCAAGGGTGAGGAGTTTTTGTTTGCTATAGAGGTGGATGGGCAGCCTCTGGAGTTTTTTGAGGAGCGGGTTGACATGTCCTCAACGTTTCTGTAGAAAAATGATCCAGGCAGCAGAGTGAAGTGTGGACTGGAGTGGGGAGAGACAGGAGGCTGGGAGGTCAGCAAAGAGGCCAATGCAGTAATCCAGGCAGGCTAGGATAAGTGACTGTATTAATCCTATCCCCATGCAGCATTTCAATGGCAGTCCATCAGTGATACTTCTTGAGCATTTACTTTGTGCAGAGCACTGGACTAAATGCTTGGGATTTTGCACTACATTTGGTAGATACGATCCCTGCCATCTCTGTGGTGTTCATGGGGTACAATCCTATCATGCATCCTCTGGGGTGCTTATTGAGGTGGTCAGGCAGTCAATCCTATTTATTGAGCACTTACTGTGTGCAGAGCACTGTACTAAGCCCTTGGGAAAGTACAATATAGCTGATACAGTCCCAGTTTACAAAAGGCTTACTACAGTCTAGCGGGGGAGACGGACACTAATGACAGACAGTAAATGAAACTACAGACATAGGCATAAGTGCTGTTGTGCTGGGAGGGGGGGATGAATAAAGGGGCAAGTCAGGGTGATGCAGAAGGGAGTGGAAGAAAGGAAAAGAGGGCTTATTCAGGGAAGGCCTCTTGGCCTCAAGGCTCATATCGTCAAATCCCCGCATTAGCTCCAAGTTCCAGGTACTCCAGACCTGCCAGAAAGACCGGCTGGGCTGTGTGGTTTGGTAGCACTTCAAAGACTATCAGCCCATCACTTCCTGCTTAGGGACCCATCTATGGGAGTGTTGGATTATTCCCAGGGAATCATCCTTGTCCTACTGTTGAAGAATTGGTCCAACCCATTTTGGGAAGAGTCTCCAGGGATAAGGTCTGCCTGCCTAAGGCTGATCTGAATTTCTAGCATGTATCCAAATATTCCAGGTATCCTGAGACACCATGAGCGGGGCAAGTTCTGCAGTTATCATGCACATTGGCAAAAAGGCATTCTTCAGTGGAGTGCAGATGCTGTGGCAAGGGCTTCAAACTGGCCCAGTGACCCTGCCAGGGAAGCCGATTGGCTTTTGGAAGGTTCGAGACTGTGTGTAACCAAACTATGCAAGCTCAGGTTAAATGAATTCCTCTTCTTTGAGGTAAGAGGCAAATCTGCCTCCTTCAATGGGTTGTCATTCTGTATTTTTGGACACAATGTTATGTCATGACCAGTATGTTTCTGGGTAAAATATCTTTCTTATGAATCTAAATTCTGAACTTGGAAATTTATGTTCTTTTTTGACTTGGCCAACAAAAATAAACTTATGAAAATGGATTATAGAGGAGAAAAGAAGGAGCAGAATTTAAGACTAGTAGTGGATTTTGGTGGTTTTTTTTGTTTCTACAGTAACTTGAAATGTCTGGTTGTTGGAAGTTTTGAGTGATGAAAAAAAAGAACACTGAATATCAAAGTAGAGCTTCCAGTGTATCTCTGCAGTTATACTAAAAGTATGAAGAATACAGGGATTTCTTCTCTACTCTCTTCCAGCAGGAATAGGCACTGCTTAGGTATTCATTTCAGTGGCATTGACAATACTGACAATATAATTGACCTAAAAAGTTCTGGATTTCCTGTTAATGCACTTTAGAAATGTACATCAACTACAAAAAAATCATTTCTATCTACATTTCACTTGATTTCCATTTTCAAGAAAGAGGCTTCATCATTATTATTCTATTTGAATAGCACTGATATCTTGAGAGATGGAAGGAGACTTCTATTGTATGCGGGAGTACTTTATTTCGATATTTTCTTTGTCTGATTATACATGATAAACACACATTAGTGACATTTCGTGCATGTTTTGAAGATAAATGGGATATCTCTTTAAACCATTCCTGACACTTCCTAACCTGTGGGCTTAATGGCATTCTCTCTTTGATTCAATAATTTGTCTGTCAAAAAAGGCTGTGCTGACATTCTCCTTGTTGTGGGGCTGAAATGGAAAGAAATCTCTTATCTTTAAGATAATTTTTGAAAATCGAGGAGAACAGTTTAGGATAAAATTGTTTTTTTTAAATTATTTTGGTTTGGAACAAAATGCAAGAATAGTGACATTATTACCCTCTGCAGTATGAAGCAAGTGGTTAAAGAAAGACTGTTACCTAAAACCAACTCCTCTGGAAGTAATTAAGGACTGTGAAAAATATTAAAATTGAAGATGCTTTTTTCTACTTTGTCTTTTTTGAGTCTCATCATTGTAAGAAGGCCTGCAATATATGGAGATAGTGATCTATATTGTCATATAAAAAGTACATCTGGATGTATTGGTGTGTCTGTTATATACATTAGCTATTATCACGAGTGACCTGAGCCCATCTAGAGTATGGTGTAAAGAGGTGATTTGAAGCAGCACATGTATGCAATCTGAGTTTATCAACTTTTCATGTTCCACTTTTGGTGAAAATGAGTAGTAGTGGGCTGATTTTTTTTATTTATAAAAGATAACAACCTACAACATAAACAAATTCTTTTAGGGCATTAGCACTGAATTTGGAACTGGCAGAATGTCAGTAAGGTATGATGGAGTTTTCCTGGCAAGTTGGCGTGAGGGCTTCCCTTGTCCCTCAGGAAGGATGTTATGTAGTCATTCTCTTGAGTCCGATACTTGTGATGAGTATTGTACTCCTCTCTTCTCGTATGAAACACTGCTTTGGAAGAGTTTCTTGGGAAAAAGAGAGCTTTGAGGATTTTAACTGGGATACATTAACCCCTATCTTCATTAAGTAAATTTTTTCTTGATCATTTCTCTGTTGTAATTCAGAAAGTTGGTTTTCACCTGGGCACTTTTTGTGAGTAGGAAGGTCAGAATTGTAATCCCAATATTTGGGAAAGATCAACACAAAGCAACTTCTCTCCTACTTTCTCCTTTCCTTCATCTTCCATGATGCTACCCTCTACTGGAGTTCAAAGTAGCATTGTCTCTGCCCTAATGTCCCATTGGATAACTTGTATCTACCACAGCCTCTCGCCCATGGTAAGTGCTTAGCAAGTGCTATAATCATTAGAGAAGCAGCATGGCCTAGTGGATAAAGCATAGGCTTGGGAGTCAGAAGGATCTGGTTCTAATCCCTGTTCCGCCATTTGTCTGCTGTGTGACCTGGTGCAATTTCTGTGCCTCAGTTACCTAAATGGGGTTTAAGACTGTGAGCCCATATGGGACAGGGACTCTGTCCAACCTGATTAGCGTCTATTTACTCCAACGCTTGGTACAATTCCTGGTACATAGTTAGTGCACTTAACAACTGCGAGAGGGAGGGAAGGAGGGAGGAAGGAAGGGAGAGAAAGAGAGAGAAAAGAAGGAAGGAAAGAAAAGAAAGAAAAAAAGAAATGCACTTATTACTAGATATCCCTCTTTTGGCACTAGATCTTCAGGAACCTAGCCCCTGGTATAGGGGAACAAGGTTGCTTCCCCTACCGAATCTCATATTTTTTTTTACTGTCTGCCTCTCCCATTTGATTGTAAGCTCCTTAAAGGGCAGGACTTTTGTCTACCAACTCTATTGTATTGTACTCTCCCAAGCACTTACTACAGTGCTCTTCTCTCAGTAAATGCTCAATAAATTACACTGATTGGAAGTGGGACTATGGCGAATACCCCTTCTGGCGATTTTCTAAGCCCCATAGTGGCTTTGTAAATGAGTACAAACGTAGTCATCTTAAAACACACATTTTCCCAACTCACCCATTCCTCAGAAGGTGCCCAGGGAATGAAAGAAATCAAAGTGGCACTCTGTAAATCTCATTTGCAGTACCCACAAAAATAGCTGATTTTACAGTTACTGAAGAAGGCCTCGGGTCCACTGATGGAAAAGTTGTGTGTCAAGCTGCTTGGGGGCTCTCCCTCTCCTCAACTCCATTATGTCTACCCATATACCTCAACATGGGAAACCTCAAGTAAAGCAGCCCTCCACAACCGAGTCCTTTCCTGCTCCACATTACAATGGAACGGGCAAGAGGGAGACTGCTTGCTGTCCCACCTCCAAATGAAGGCTGTGTCCATTTTTTCCTAGTTAAGATCCACAAATCCTCTGGGCTGTAATCACCATGTCAGATGGATCTCGTCTCTGGGTCCTCTAGATACAGAGCTCTTGAGGACAGGCAAGGACAAATAAAAGGTGAACCTGAGCAGATTCAGGCCTGGTTCTGATGTTCTCCAAATGCATGATATCCCCTAGGACTGTGGGAATTCTCCCAGCAACCCAAAGGGTTACTCTGCATGCACAGAGTATTATTAAAGGTAAGTCTTTATAATTCCTGTGGGATTCAGCCCAGACTCACTTCTAGTCTGTCCTGAACCTGGATACCATGAGCCAGATTAGGCCTGGTCCCTGGAACAAGCCTCAACACAAATTTCTGACTTTTTCAAGGCTTCAAGGTATGGCTTATTGGAGGCTCAAGAGGTGCCATTTGGACCCTGCCTTTGCTTTACACCTCCCTAGGGTTTATTCTCCTGTTCTGTGTCAGGCTAATTGTGTCTTGCAACCCTTGCTCCCCTTTCATTGGGCCTCTTATCACACTTAAAAATTAAGTCCCTGTCCCACTGCTTTTTTTTTTGCAAATGAGGTTCCTGAAAATATCATGCATGTGGGTATGTTTCCAGAAGTGAACATTGTGTGGTTCCAGCTTTTTTCATTTTCTTCCTGTGAGGTAAATCACATAGCCTAGAAAAGAACCCTGACAGCAGGCTCCCAGCTGGCAATTCCTGTAGAGCAAACTACTGAAAAACAGATCTGAGAGTAATATTAATCATGGAGAAATGAGCAGGGAACTGTGGAGCACCGATTGAGCTAGAATTCATGAAGTCTGAGGTTTTCTCAGATTAACTGGAATCTGTGACTAAACCGTTTTTGGCCCAAGTCTTACCATCTATTTAAGAGGAATAACCTTTCTCCCCTCCTTCATACTTTCTTGGAACAGAGATTCATTCAATCATATTTACTGAGTGCTTACTGTATGCAGAACACTGTATTAAACTCTTGGAAAGTACATTTCAGCAACAAATAGAGACAACCCCTACCCAACAACGGGCTCACAGTTTAGAAATGGAAACCCTGTCACATGACTTCCCCAATCTGAGAGGAATCCATGTGCAGAGTGTGAGTGCTGTGTGTGTCAGTCCATCCCGTAGAGGCCCAGAGAGGTTGTGAAGTCTCTTTCTCTGCAGGATGTCAGTCTGGATTGACTAGAGGGTACTCTTGTGTGTTGGCAGGAGAGTAGACTAGATAACCTCTAACATCTCTTCTAGCCCTGAGAATTAGTAATTAGGTCTTAATCTTTTGCACCTATGTATTTGGTTGCTGTTTTAATTGGATTGTGATCCAATAATGACAAAGTTAGTCAAGTAAATGACCGTAATAAATAAGTATTTTATTGGCACGTTTATACGATTGTATTTGAGATGCAAATGGAAAGAGATGCTGGTATGGCTGCGTGACTTAAAGTTTAACTGCAGCAGCAGTAACAGATTGCACTGATGATATCTGACCCTCCTAGACTGTAGAGGTTTCCTGACCTGCCGTAGTACTAACCAGGTGATGATGTATCCAGATAAACTGATCACTCAGCGATCTCTCAAAAAGAGAACAAAAATAAAATCACCCCACAATAAACAAAGCTAAACCTCAAAGTCCTTTTCACTGACACATAAATATTTAATAATCATCTGTCTACAACCAATCTAGAAAAAAAATCTTTAAATAGACTGCTCTAAAGGCCCAAACTTGAATTTTAATTGAGGTACTTTGAATTGTTCACATTAGTCAATTGCTGTGACTTTTTCTCAGTGGGGTTGAAAATTTTAGGAGAATATGATTATTTGCAGTCTTTAAAAAAAAAAAAAGGATGCTGTCCATCCTAAAGAATAAACGGAGCTTGCCTTTTAAAAGAAAGTGACATTTTCAAAGAACAAAGCAAGATCGCAGAGCAATTAGAGGCCTTTAAAATAGACATTTTTTTTGAAGTTAAATCCTAGCAGCATACTTTTTCTCAGCCCAGGGATTTTTTTTAGGAGATCGTCTCCCTGGCCTTTCATGTTTCTGATAAAGTACAGGTTGTGCACATGTGTGTGGATGTATGTGTGTACGTGTATGCCCAACTACATATTTATTTTTTCTTGTCCTTCGGCTACAGCAGTTCCAACACCTGATTCAACTGTCCTCCTCCATGTACCTCTTGTATTGCAAACTAGCCAATTCCCACAGTCAAAGTGCTCAGATTGAGCCATTTTGTTCTCTGTAAAATAAACCCAGATCCATTATGCGTGATTTTTTTAAATCCCCCCCGGCCCTCCCCTTCTCCCCACCCCCTCTCCACTCACCCTTCCCCTTGAGCTCTTTCTCCCTCTCTCTTCTTTGCTCACTGAATGGAGAGTGGCAACTTGTGGGGGCCAGGCTTTTCACTCCAGGCATGTCAACTTCAATCTGCTGCAATTTGGTGTGAAATCTGTGCCATGGTGTGGGGCAGCGAGGTCAACCCCCCCATAATTGATCTTGCTTATTCATCTGCTTCCCGTGTATTTTCCTCTCTCCACACTGGCCTTTGTTTGGATAAATTGTTTGAAGATTTACTGTAGTTCTTAAAGCCTGAGAAACAGCCCCTGCTGCAAGCTCCAGTGTCCCTGCTAGGCAGGAGGTTCAGCTGGGATGACACATAATGGCATTTAGACAGAAAGATCTTTTTCCCCCAAGACAAAACGTAGAGGACATCTCCTAGCGTAACAATTAAGGCAATTTTCAGACTAATTTACTATGGAATCACTTTGTACAGCCCCTGGTACACGGGTACGAAAAAGCGTTAACTGGTATTAAAACCTAAAATGATATTCTATAGAATTGATTGCGTAAGCAAAGGGGAAACGGGGAAACAAAGAGAGGCAACATCAATCTGTGCGACGGATTGGACTTCACATTGACATTTTTCAAATTATTTTAAAAACCAGTGATAATGATGAATCTGAATATAGCAATTTATTCTATTTTGGGTCATTAACCCTTGTTCTGCTTATGGCAGCAAATGACTTCATCGAAAGAAAAAAATGACCATTTTATACTGTTTCAGTACTTGGAGGTCTCTCAAGCTCTCATCTGAAAATCAGATTTTAGTGGTAATAGTTTTAGGGTTTGTAGAACTTGTACTGCTATCTAAGAAGACCTGAGAAATCACTTTTCAAGAGAGCATTTGTGTTGTGGTGGTCGTTGTCCTGAAAGGGGCGCATCGTGGACTTGATTAAAAGTGATCTTTAAAAGTGGAGGAAAGGATGATGGTTCTTGGAAAATGGGAAAATAAGGGAAAAGTCTCCATCTAGTAATTCTGTCTGTAGTCTGAATGAACTAGTTTGAAATCATTATTTTGCTTCCCATTGACTGAAAACTAGGGAAGCTTTATTGGTTAAGCTGTGAAATCTGAGGCCATTTAAATACTTCTTTCCATACCGCACCCTTTCTTTGGTTGACCTTGAAACACATTATCTACTGGAAGAAAATTTCTATTGCATTAGACTCTCAAAGCTTCCTTTTGGTGTTAGATAAATATGCAGACTTGCTGTGGGAGGGAGATGGTTGGGCGGGGGGGGGGGCGGGAGTCACATTGAAGAGAAGTGTGGGGGGGTTTATATGTTAGGAAACTGGTGAGTGGATGCTTCAAGGAGAGCTCGCCTGCCCTGAGAATGGCTTCAATAGAAAACCTTAAGGGTAACCAATATGTTTGCCTGGCTTAAGGGTGGCCATCAGCTTTCTTTCAAGATGCTATTCAGCTGCAAGTTCAGTGTGTCACCAAATCCTGTCTGTTTTGCCCTCACAACATCTCTAGAATCTATCCCTTCCTCTCCCTCCGAACTGTCAGCACACTGGTCCAAGCACTTATCCCACCTTGACTACAGCATCAGCCTCTTTGCTGAGCTCCCAGTCGCCTGCCTCTCTCCTCTCCAGGCAATATGTCACTCTGCTGCTTGGATCATTTTCTAAAAGAAATTGTCCTGTGCTCATCTCCCCTCTCCTCAGAAACCTCCAATGGATGCTCATCTGTCCCCACATCAAGCAGAAGCTACTCTCTATTGTCTTGAAGCAGCGTGGCCTAGTGGAAAGAACACGGGTCCAGGAGTCAGAGGACCTGGCTTTTAAGCCCAGCTCTGCCACCTGTCTGCTGTGTGACCTTGGATAAGTCACTTAACTTCTCTGTGCCTCACTTTTCTCCTCTGTAAAATGTTAATTCAGTACCTGTTCTCCTCATTCTTATTTTGTGAATCCCATGTGGGGCAGGGACCGTGTCCCATCTGATTACATTGTATTTGCTCCAATGCTTCATACTGTGCCTACCACATAGAATTATTTTAAGTCACTTAATAATCTCTCCCCTCCAACCTAACCTCACTCCTCTCTCACTACAACCCAGCCCTCCTGCCTCTGTCCTCAAACACTGAGTTACTTGCTGTGCCTTTATCTCATCTCTCTCACCGTCAACCCTTTCTCATGCCCACCCTCCTGCATGGAACTCCCTCCCCCTTAATATCTGATGGTTCCCCATTCTCCCCATCTTCAAAGCCCTATTAAAATCATATCTCATCCAGGAATCCCTCCTGGACTAATCATTGATCTCCCCATCTTATCACCTTTCCCCTCTGCATCACTTATGCTAAACACTTTGATACTCACTCTCCCCCCCCCAGCACCGCACTTATATACATATCCTTATACTCCCTCGTTTCCCTTACAGAATAAATCACTGTCTTACCCTCAAAATTGGAAGCTCCTTGAGGGTAGGAATCATGTCTATCAAGTCAATTATATTTTCCCAAGAGCTTAGTGTAGTGCTTAGCATGGAATCAATCCTCAATTAATACCTCTGATTGAATGATTGATTGATGGCACAGAATGGAGAAAATACTGCCTCAAGATTCTTCCTGTCTCTAGCAAATAGCCGAAGGGAGAAATTCTGGATAGGGTTGCAGAGACATCACAGGGTGACTCAACTCCATCCCTCAACACATCCTTTTCCAGTGCTGCCAGAGCAGAAGTGCAATCGGAAGAAAAATTTTCCAGCTTTTTGGGTTAAAATATTTCACAGTAGTTAATGCTTCCCAGCAGGAAGCAGCCTATTGAAATCCAAATATTGGATTGTTACTTTTACTTTTAAGTTGTTTATTTGTTTTTCTTTTCACTCCGGTGTTCCCAGTCATGATGCCAAGCTTGGAGTAGAGCAAATGCTCTTTTGTAAAACACAGAGCGAAATGGGTGTCCTGGACTTTTGAGAAATGAGCTGAGAGGGGTGACTGTTTGTGCTTTGGCTGGGGTTGGTTGACCTGGTAGGTGTAATTGGAGTGGCTGGGTTCTGTCAGCAACCTCTGGGGGTCAAATTGAAGTCAGACCTCTCTGAGTGAACTTGTAAAGGGAAACCACCTCAGGCTCTTGGAAGATATTTATTCCTTCACTTCTCTACCCCCTCCATCATCCACACCCATCAGTGGAAAAAGCCTTTTTGAGGGTTACTATCTTGATGTTCTTGCATCCCCGATCTGGCTTTCCTGAATATCTCCTTGGGGTTTGGTTGGACAGGATGGCACTCACCCTGTCCCTCTCTCTTTATGCTTTTGAATCATTTTTTATTTCTTTTCGAGTCTCTCCCTGAATGGGTTTGCTAAATATTCCAGTCTGACTTCAGCTTGCCATGCAGAGTCATCAGTTATGACAGACTACTGACTCTTCACCCCCTCCCTCACTTCATCTTTCCCCTGTCAGAATACACCCCGTGGCAGAATATTTTCCAAGAGCTTAAATGTGAGTCGCAAAGAGACACCATCAAGGTATTTTTCATAATTTTGAAGTAATTTTTCTCCTTCTCACTCTGGGCTCTGATTTTGTTTGAGAAGCAAAAGACCAAGATCATTTCCTCGGCTGATTCTCCTCCTCTGTCCTGGCTGCCTGCTGAAATGTTACTGTAAGATTGTCCTTTAATTCCAGGATCTATATATTAATGGAATAAGGAGGGGAAAAGAGCCCCCTTACCTTGTCTTTTAGACAAAACACCCAGATAAAGGTATGTAGCTATTTTTAATCAGGGAAAGCTAGAAGTAGTTGAGATTGATGCAAGCTTCCCCTGACTGTACAACATTCCTTCTTTCCAGTGTTGCTTTCCCTTTTTGCTGTCAGGGACAAGTGAACTAACCCTTATGTGGGAAGCCTGGATGAATTTCTACAAATTCCCAGAGGTGTTGGACTTTGTCTCCCTCTGTGAGATGGCAAGTCCTATGGGGCAGATGGCTCCAGTCTTCTGCTGGGCTCAGTACCCTCCTAGGTGTTGCCTTGCTGGATCTGAGAGAATAAGATTTTCTAGAAAGTCCATAAAGCCTGATTTCATAAATAAAAGCTGTAACAGCAAGGACAAATCTAGTTTGGCTTGTTTGAGAGGGCCTAATTTAATATTATCACATTTGGAGTTTCTAGTCTCCAGATTTTCTAGATCATTAGATCCAGTACTTGGAGTATCACTTTTGATGGAACAAAAGAGATTTGGGCCATAGGATGCCTTTCTCAGCATTCCAAGAAGCATGGCTACATAAAGTAGAATGTTTCTTGGGGCCCGTTATAGAGGCTAAGCGCTAGTGGGCAGAATGCTTCCATTGCATTTGTTGGCTTGTTAATTTGGGGCCCACTTTATTTTGCTTACAAGTGTTTCACTTCAGCTCCAGACTTAATACCCTTTCTAACTCCAAGCAGAGACTCTTACTGTATCGATCAATCGTATTTATTGAGCACTTACTGTGTGCAGAGCACTGTATTTGTAAGCTCCTGGGAAAGTACAATATAACAGGCACATTTCCTGCCACAATGGGGAGAGGGGGAGCCAGACATTAAAGTGAATAAATAAATTACAGATAAATGCTGTGGGACAGGGGGCAGCGATGGTGAATAAAGGGAGTAAGTCAGGGTCATGCAGGAGGAAGTGGGAAAAGAGGAAATAAGGGCTTAGTCAAGGAAGGCCATTTGGAGGATATGTGCCTACAGTAAGGCTTTAAAGGTGGGGAGAGTAATTGTTTGTCGGATATGAAAATGGAGGACATTCCAGGCCTGAGACAGGATGTGGGCAAGAGGTCTGTGGGGCGATAGATGAGACTGAGGTACTGTGAGTAGATTGTCATTAATAGAGTGAAGTGTGCTGGCTGGATTGTAGTAGGAGAGTAGCCAGGTGAGGTAGGAGGGGGCAAAGTGATTGAGTGTTTTAAAGCCAATGGTAAAGAGTGTCTGTTTGAGGTGGGTGAACAACCTCTGCAGGTTCTTGAGAAGTGGAAAAACATGGACTGAAGGTTTTGTATAAAAATGATCCAGGCAGAGGAGTGAAGTCTGAACTGGATTGGGAAGAGACAGGAGGCGGGAAGGTCAGCAAGGAGGCTGTTAGAGTAAACAAGACGGGTTAATTTGGGAGCAGTTTGGATAGAGAGGAAAGGGCATATTTTAGCGATGTTGTGAGGGTCGAACCACAGGATTTAGCAATGGATTTGTATATGTGGGTTGAATTTTGGGGAAGAGTAACAGATAACACCAAGGCCACAGGTTTGTGAGACAGAGAGGATGTGGGTGCTGTCTACAGTGATGGGAAAGTCAGGGGGAGGACATAATTTGGGTGGGAAGATAAAGAGTTCTGTTTTGGACATGTCAAATTTGAGGTGATGGCAGGACATCCAAGTAGAGCTGTCTTGAAGGAAGGAGGAAATGTGAGACTACAGAGAGGGAGAGAGATTGGGGTGGAAGTGTAGATTTGGGAATCACCGAATACAGGTGGTAGTTGAAGCCATGAGAGCAAATGAGTTCTCCAAGGGAGGATGTGTAGATGGAGAATAGAAGAAGACCCAGAACTGAATCATAAGGGACACCCAAAATTAGGGAGAGTGAGGCTGAGGAGGAACCTCCAAAAGAGACTGAGGATGAGTGGCCATTAAGATAGGAGAAGCAGAAGAGGACAGTGTCCTTGAATCTGAGGTTGGATAATGTTTCCAGGAGAAGGGGGTGGTCAACAGTGAGAAAGGCAGCTGAGAGGTTGAGGAGGATTAGGATAGACTAGAGGCTATTGAGTTTTGCAAGGATACCATTTGTGGCCTTCGAGAAGGAGGTTTCTGTAGAGTGAAGGGGACAGAAGCCAGATTGGAAAGGGTCAAGGAGAGAATTGGAGGAGAAAAACCTGAGACAGCAGGTGTAGACACTCTGATCAAAGGTGTTTGGAGAGGAATGGTAGGAGGGAGGTGGGGTGATAACTAGAGAGACCCATAGGGTCAAGGGAGAGGGGTTTTTTTTTAGGATAGGGGAGTCATGACATGTTTGAAAATAGTGGGAAAAAAGCCACTGGAGAGCGAAAAGATGCACATGGCAGTCAGGGAGGGAAGAAGGAGGGAGCAATGTTTTCATAATGTATGAAGGGATAGGGTTGGATGTGCAGGTAGAAGGGGTGAATTTTAAGAGAAAGCAGGAGATCTCCTCTTGAAATACTGCTGGGAAGGAGGGGAGAGTTGAAGAAGGGGCAGGAGATTGGAAGGGTTGGAAATGAGGGGAGATTTTAGGGAGATCATGCCTGATAAGTTTCAATTTTTTCGATAATTATGTAGCCAGGTCCTTAAAGGCAAGGGATAGGGAAGGCGGCCGGGACAGGGGCTTCGTGGAAGGATGGAGGGAGTCAAGTATCTGGAACAGTTGGTGACGGAAATAGGCATGGGTGTTAATAAGGATGAGTGTCAAAAAGGATTTTGCTGGGCAAAGAAGAGTGCAGAGTTAAAGCACACGAGGATGAATCTGAGGTGGACGAGGTTGGCCTGACATCTAGATTTCTGCCAGCAGCGCTATGTGGCACAAACACAGGATCAAAGGGAGGAGACTGTGGAAGTGATACAGGGTTGTGAGTTAGTGGTATGAGATTGATGAAGGGCTAGGGGAATGAGTGTGTTGCGTTCAGTAGAGAGGATGATTAATTTGTTCATCAAGAGTAGGTAGTTTGGGTATGGAGGCTAAATAGGCCATGATGATGAGAAAATTGAATGGGGTAAAAAGATCGAGAGTCTTTGTGGGGGAACAGGACATATTTGCAGGGAACGGGTGTGGGAGAGAGAGGCAGTTGAGGTTGTGATCAGTTTGAGTAATTTCAGAATTGGTGAGGATAGAAATTGTAGACTAGAGATGATGAGATCAAGTGTTTCTCCAAGTGTGTGAGTGGGAAAGCTGGGATGGAGCAGGAGGTCAGTGGAAGTGAAGAATGATAGAATTTGGGTAGTGGAAGGGTCGACAGGAACATCTTTGTGGATATTGAAGTCCCCAAGGATCAATGTAGGTTTGGAGAAAGAGAGAAGGAATGTAAGGCATCAAAATGGTTCAAAAAGTTGGAGGTGGGGCCTGGGGGTACAGTAGATCACCGTGACTGATATCTGGAGTGCGTGGTAGAAGCAGATCATATGACCTTCAAAAGAAGAGAAAGAGAAGGATGGGGGAGGTGGAATGGTGCGAATGTGGCATTGAGGAGCAAGAAGGAATCCAACTCCTTCCCCTTCCCAGTGGGTCTTGGCCATATGTGAAGCAACATGACATAGTGGAAAAAGAACAGGCCTGGGAGCTAGAAAACTTGGGTTCTAATCCCAGCTGTGGCACTTGCCTGCTAGATGACTTTGCCTAAGTCACTTTATTTCCCCAGGCCTCAGTTTCCAGTTTTGTAGAATGAGAGTTAAATACCAGTTCCCTCTCCTTCTTAGACTAAGAGGCCCATATAGGGAAGAGACTGTGTGTGATTGGATTATTTTATGTCTACTACTCCACAGAGTAAGCATTGGGGAAATGCCATTTATCTTAAATCATTATTACATTTCAAGTTGAGCAGCATATTTGAAGGGGCCATGGTGGTTCTCTTGTTTCAAAAAGACTAATCTAACCCTGATGCTTACCAGCCTTGTCCTTCAGGTATATCCCTGGTGTGCCTCCACATCTCCAACAAAAGAAAACTTTGAAGGCGAAGCAGATCCCATCCTGCTTGCTTGCACCTTGTCACTTTCATCGGGAAACAAGTTGTGTGTGTTTGTGTGTGTGTAGTATATGTGTCTTATTTTGGGAAGAAACAGTACATCATTAAATCATGTTCATTTTTTCATGCCCGACACTGCACAGGTTCTCTTAATTCATAATTGGACTGTCTTTTGATACAAGTAGATGTGCGTTTGTTTCTGAATATAAGACTTGCACCCTCAACAGGTCAAAAGAGATAGTAAAAACCTGTTGTTTGGCTTTGTATTTGGAATAATGGAGTCACTAATCTACTTGATCTGTCCAAGTCAGATAAAGAAGAAAGTGAGCGATGCCTACTTTTCAGAGATGGAAGGCACTTGTAAAAGCAATTTCTTTAGAGGGAAAAAAAACTAGAGCAAAGGCTGTTGGAAACCTTTTAATTAGTACTAATTACCTCAGCAGAAAACGTTAGAGGTTGAAAGGATTTGTGTCAGCAAGTGAAAGATCAAAGATTGCGATGCTCGCATTTTAATCTGTTGGCTATAAAAACGAATAAGGGGGTGGTAATGGGACCCATGAGGAAGACAACCCAGGTGGCTGAGGCCTTAATCCCTTCTTTACTGCAGGAGCCTGAGGCCTAGTTCCAGTTACATAATAAGATGATTTAATTTGAGGGAGGTGGGCTTTAATTTTAACACCAACAAAAAAATGAACAGCTTTCCTCGAGGAAGGGGAGGGTGAATAGGGCAGGGGTGCAGAATGCTATCCATTGATTCCTTTAATGTTCTCCAAGTTGGACCTTTATTTTAAAAATTAATTAAAAAAATATCTGTCAGGGACAAAATGACGGTCCACAGGCCGTGAGGCAGATGAGAAGCTTTGATGTGGTTCGTTGGGAGGGTGTGGCTTAATGAAAGCCGCCGGGGCAGCCATGTTACTGGCACGTATAGACTACAATTGATCATTCACTGTGACAGTTACTTAGACGCACAGGACTAACTTAGGAAAGAGCAACTGACTTCTGGTCACGCTTGACTACTGAAGGCTGAGAAAAATGAGACAAAATAGTTCTGAGTCTCTCTTTAGTGTTCTTTCTCCCGCTCACCCACTTTTTAAAATAGATCACTGGGACTGGGAGTGCACATGCTAGAAGGAATAAGTTCACGTCAAATAGTACTGCCTCTATCCCCTCTTTCTCTGGATGGTTATGGACAGAGACACCTCCAGCCAAAAATATGCACTTTCCACAGTGAAGAGAATCAGTTTTCTATGGGTCTGACAGTCTATGGATTCTCCAAGTGAAAGTCCTTTAGAGGCACTTTCTCAGATGGCTGATCGCCTGTGGGTATAGACACCCCAAAACCCTATTCTGTAGATCCGGCCAAAAATCTGATCCCCCCAACACTAGAGCACCCAGCCCTCATCTTAATAACACCTCCAACACTCAACAGAAAACCAACCTTCTCTGTCTCCTTTTGTCCTGTACTTCAGATGGAGTACTTTACACATCTCTTCTGTTCTGACCAGGCCTTGGCTAGAGCTGATGAGCCTCGGGCCTGCTTTGAGCAGCCGAATCATAGTTGGTTTGGTTGGAAGTCTTTACAGGCCTAATGTTCATGTCTCCCTGGTGTACTGCTGCATCCTCATCTAGATGTTCTTCTTGAACATCTTACTCCTAGAAAGAGTTTCCTCTTGTTCTGGAGGTTGAATTTTCTGTAACATTTCAAAGATGATTCCCAATTTGACCCACTCTTCGCTTCCAACACAAGACCCTGAGCCCCATGGTTTAGCTCCCAATCTTCAAGCTGGAGATTAAAAGGTAAATTTGTAAGTGAAACAAAGTTTCCTGGAGTTGGCTACCTGGTCTATGTTGCTGGATAAGAGTATGGGGGTTACGATTTCCATTCTCGTCAGCCTTCCTAGTTAAATTGTTCACTCCTTAGCTGTACTCCCTAATTTCTCTTCACCCTACCCTATCTTCTACTGCTCTTCCCCTTCCTCCTAGGAATCTGTTGCTCCCTGGGGCCCATGCCAAATGTTTGCTTCTAATCGGGGGAGTGTTGTGGTTGCCCATTTAAAGGCTTTGAGGTGATCGTGATGTGAACAGATGCAGAAATGACAGATAATGCATCTGTCCTTTGGCCTGTTTCTCATTATTTTGTCCACTTTGGCTTCAACTATAATGTCTTTACAAGAGCAGAGCCCCAAAGCTGTGATGAAAGTCCTACAGCTCACATTCCACACAGTCGCTTTCCTTTCAAGTGATGTAGAAGATGGGAAAGACTCGCGTTGTCTGTCTCCTCTGCTTGTATGAAACCAGAAACTTTCATTACTCTACTTGCAGAGACTGAGAGCCGGTCTCTGTCTCCTTGTTGCTGTGGAGGCTGCCTTCTTGATCACTATTTTGACTAACCAACTTCAGTTATAAACCTCTCCCCCTACTGCTAAAGTAATGGGGGCAGTGATTGTATCATAGCTGAAAAACCCAACAAGGACTAATAGAAAAAATTATATGAAGAAAATACTCCTTTATCCTGTTTTAATTGAGCCCAGGTTAACTACTGAAAATAGGTGATTGGGAAACTAAGCACTTGTGAGTCTCTCTTGGAATTATTCTTTCAACTCGCAACTATAAAATGCCACAGGAAAACTTGTCTGAAGACAAGCGCCTGGATGGTATCTTGGTTATACTAGTTTAATTCAGCATTTTGTGCCAGGAAATATTTAGAGTAGTCTTTTCTGTGCTTATGTGGTATTCTGACTCCAATCTTTACTGGAAAGTAGGCTGGATGAAGGAAAACTATCAACTCCCTTACCTTTCTTGCCCTAAAAAAATGGTAGGGTTAGATTTTACTAGGCCAAAGAAAGGGTGAAAGGAAGAAAGCAGATAGAATGAAAGTGGAACTGAAACATTACTCATATGTCTTCTTTACTTGATTAAGGGTTCTCCCTCCTCTTAGAGGAATAGAAGTGATTTTCAGGTAGAATAAAGTCCCCAACTTAGAATTAGAAGTAGCAGCTGAATTTTGAACTTCTGATAAGCACACCCAACTAGTAAACCAACTATACTTGGTGTAAAAGATGAAAGGTGGTTGGGGGAGGAAAGAGAGACAGAGACAGAGGGCTAAAACAAGAGAATATTTGAATGTTAGGTGGTGTAACCTAAATATAAGGATGGATAGCAAAGATAGCAACTGTCACCCAGTTCCTCCGAGCACCAGTGATTTGCCTTTTGGTTGGCTCCAGTCATTTTTGTTTAGCTTTGTTTTGTGGGGCACAGAAGAGTTTCACTATGCATCAAGCATTTGGGAGGATGTGAAAATTTCACCAGAGTTTTCAGGTGTGGGTGTATGGGGTGGGGGTCGGGGGCAACAGGAGGTAGACACATATTTTGCTAGTGCATCTGACAAGTTAGATATATGGAAACACACACCTGTTGGTTGCATTGGAGAGTTCGGCCCTTATACAGGCAGAAGACACAACAGTGGCAAAGGTAGAATTAAGTTTTCCCATGGCATCTCTCCCCCTCTCGAGAATTAGAACCCTTCTAGGCTGTGAGTCCATTGTTGAGTAGGGATTGTCACTATCTTTCCAAATTGTACTTTCCAATTTACACAGTAAATGCTCATTAAATATGATTGAATAAATGAACCAATCCAGGACCTTCTGACTCCTAGGTCTGTGGTCTACCCACTAGGCCATGCTATTTCTCAATCTGCTTTTGCTCCGCTCCTCTGCCTGGTCTTTCCTAAGCAGTTGAGAGATGGCCTGACAGTCAGGGGAGATACTGCCTAGCAACCGGAGCCTATCTCACAGCTATCCCACAGGCCTCTGTGGGTCAATCGGAGACAATAGTGAGAAATGAAAGCTTTATTCATTTATTTTCTATGGGTTGTGTTAAGCACTTACTATGAGCCAGAAACGGTTCTGAGTGCTGGGTTAGATATGAGCTGAAAAGGTTGGTCACAGTCCCTGACCTACACTGGGCTCACAGTCTTAATCCCCATTTTACAGATGAGGAAACTGAGGCCCAGAGAAGGAAAGTGACTTTCTCAAGGTCACACAACAGGCAACTGGTGGAGTTTGTGGTTAGGCGGGACTGGGTGGGGGCTGGGGGGGGATGGGGAGAGAACCTGAAGGTTGAGGGAGGAAGGGAAGGACCTGGGTCAAATCCTGTTCAAAAAGTCAGTTTTGTCAAAGGCTTCAGTCACATTCTTACCTATAAGAAACCTCTGCTGATCCCAAGTCATTAATTGAACCAGAGGGCCGTCCTGACCCTGGCTCCTTCCCTTTGAAGTGTGGTGTCCTCTGCAGCATGAGGAAATAATTTGCTGCCTGATTCAATGAGCCATCAGTAGAGGCAGCAGACCTAATGACATGTGAGAATATTAACCTCCTACCACGAAGAGCTGTGAATCTTGAGAGGCAGTCTATAATTCACTCTGCACTCTGGAGCTGTACCTCCTGTCTTGCTCTCTCACTCACTTTCTTGCTCAGATACAGAGAGGGAAAGAGAGGCCCTCTCATAAAACTTTATTTTCTTCAATAATGTGAGTCTTCCTGCGTTGCTTAGTAATGAGATCCTTACCTTTTACAGCTACCGAAAATTCATCCCAATGAAATATGGAGGAACCTCTGTTTTTATAGAATCATTCCTTTCGAAAGAGGTCATAGGCTACAGGAGAGTCACTAAGAGGATGGTCAGTTGAATACTTGACCTGAGAAATATTTTCATGGTTCCTTCATTTTCAGGATCTGAGAAAAAAGATTGCAGCAATTGGGTTCTCTTGCTTATTCAGCTAATTTTGGTCAGTTGAGTGCTTTCAGGAAGCAGTGTGGTCTAATGGTAAGACCTCGGGACTGGGAGTAAAGAGGTTCTAATCCCAGCTATGCCACAGTACTTCTCTGCCACTTTGGACAAGTCACTGAACCGCTCTGGGCCTCACTTTCCTCATTTAGAAAATAGGTATAAAATAGACTGTGAGCCCCCTGTGGCACAGGGATTATGTCTGATCTGTTAGACGTTTGTATCTACACCAGTGTTTAGCACAGAGTGAAGGCTTAATAAATGCCATTATTTCTAATATAATTATGATATTATATATTATTGTATAATATAATGATAATTGTGGCAGTTGTTGAGTTCTATGTGCCAGTCACTGTACTAAGTGATGGGGTGGATGCAAGCAAATCGGGTTACACACTGTCCCTGTCCCATGTGGGACTCACAGTTTCAATCTCTAATTTACAGATGATCAGGTAATCAGGTTGTCCCACGTGGGGCTCACAGTCTTAATCCCCATTTTACAGATGAGGGAACTGAGGCACAGAGACATAAAGTGACTTGCCCAAGGTCACACAACAGACAAGTGGCCAAGTTGGGATTAGAGCTAATGACCTCTGACTCCCAAGACCATGCTGTATTCACTATGCCATGTTGCTTCTTTAATATGCCTTTCTGTCCCTTCGTGCAGCCTCTTCTCCTTTCATATCTTTTTCTCTTCTTTCTCTTTTCTCCACCTTTTTTTCACTAACTTTTTATTTAGTTCCCCTTCCCTTCCACCCCTTCCTCCTGCCACTGCCGTAAGAAGACTCTCAGTAGAAAGAGCACAGGCTTGGGAGTTACAGGTCATGGCTTCTAATCCTGGCTCCGCCGCTTGCCAGCTGTGTGACTTTGGGCATGTCGCTTAACTTCTCTGTGTCTGTGCCTCAGTTACCTCATCTGTAAAATAGGGATTAAAACTGTGAGCCCCATGTGGGACAACCTGATCACCTTGTATCCCCCCGTGCTTAGAACAGTGCTTGGCACATAGTAAGCGCTTAACAAATACCACCATTATTATTATTAAATGAATGATGTGTGGTATTATAAGCAGAACATGCTGTTGATTTGAATGGGGCCAGAGTCTCTACAGACCAAAGCCTTACCATGAGGATGAACTGCAGTTAGAAAATCATTTGGAGATCTGGGAATGGTAACATTCATGTTCAAATGATTAGGGATCATGGATAGTTCTTAACTGAGGGAGCAAAACTGACTTGCTCTTTATGCCTTTGGAAGAATAGGATATCACAAAACTCTAACGAGGTTTGATGGTCTGTGGGAAATATGGTAGACACACTAAGAGCTGAGAAATATCAATTTTATCAATCCTATTAATTTTCTCCCTTTAATGTATATTATAGTTGGGTTCTTTGCTTCAGAGGCCAACCTAGATAGTCGCTGGGTGGATTCTACCTGGGTTTGTTATATTCCATCCCTACTATCTCTCCATTTTCCTCACCTACTCTAGCTGGTCACTGAGCTGTACCCCTCATCTCTTGTCTTCATTAAAACAACAAAAAGTGTTCATTCAAACTAATCAAATTAAACTTTTCTATGACCAGCACTCCAATGGCTTTGTGATTGTGGATTCTTATCTTGGGGACAATCTGAATGGAACGGCTGCTAAGCCATTATCCACATATGAAGCTCATCACTCTTCCACCACTGGCCAATTCATCAGACATTTATCTTTTGCCCTCTAAGCAGTGTGTCAATTTACCTGTCACTCCCCAGACTGAGTTGTTGTGGAAGGCAAAAAAGAAGAGAAAAAAAATCACGCCATGGGTCAAAATCAGCTAGAACTGCTACTTCTGGGCTCCTGTTTTGAATATTAAAAAGGAAAGGGTTGGATGAGAGGGTGAGAGTCAGATTACCGAATTGCGAATTGCTGCCGAATTATAGAATGATTAGGGAATATGGTAAGACTTTGATTCTTGACCACAGTGGTGTCTTTCAGCAGCTTCTTCACATTTCCATATCAATCCCCCATTTTCTGCCACCAGCAGATGCGCTAAGAGAGTCCTGATAAATTACTGCCTGAGGAACAGTGATCTCCATTCCATTATTCCCAGGTAATAGTGAATTTGGGCCAGAAGAGGCAACCATGACTTTCCCATCCTTTATTTTTAAACTCTAAGTTGCTTTCTATGGTGGATTTCTTTTCCCCTCAATATTAAGCTTATCTATGGAGCTTTTCTCTCATGGGAGAAATTTCTTAGGAAAAACTTTAAAACTCAGAAAACTTTAAAACATAAGAAACCTGTAGAAAACCGTATTTTCCCTCTCATCCTCACACCAATGAGTTCACTACATTCGCGAATATTTATCCAGCACAGTCTTACACGTGTTAGGAAGAGTCCAAAAGAGTTAAATTCCTGATTATCATCTAGCAAAGGAGAACACAAAAGGATATGAGCAAGTACTTGAATAATGGTGCTGTGTAAGTTGAAAGGTTTGGAAGTGTGAGTTAGGATGAAGCCGCATGTGCACACTGGCCGGCCCACAGGTGCTGTTGTCAGGAAAGAGAAATGAACTGGGGAAAGAGAAATGAACTGGGGAAAGCCCTCTGGAGTATAGTGCTTTGCACACAGTAAGCGCTCAATAAATGCAATCAAATGAATGGAGGAGCTGTAACTTCGGAAGGGCCTTGAAGATGGGGAGAACTGTAGACCTGCAGTCTGGAAAATTTCAAAGGGGAAGGAGTTTCCAGCAGATGGGAAGGGCTTGAGTCAGGGGTTGGAAGTAGGAGAGCTAGGAATGAAGCACAGAGAGTAGGTTAGCTTGAGAGGAATGAAGAATGAGAGCTTTGGTGTAATGGAGAGGAGCGTGGATAAAGAGCGAAGAAGCCGCAATTGGGTGCCTTAAAGCCACTGATTAGGAATTTTTGCTCAGTGTGGAAAGGAATGCTAAACCACTGAAAGTTTTTGAGGAGTGGAGAGACATATGGGAAGAAAGTTTTTGAAAAATGATTTGATGCATGACTGGAGGGGAGGGAAAGCATGGAAGCAGCATGGCCTAGAGGATAAAGCCTGGGTCTGGGATTGGAAGACCTAGGCTCCACCATTTGCCTGCTGTGTTGGCTTTGGGCAAGTCACTTACTTAAGTTCCTGTGCCTCAGAGCCTCAACTGTAAAAATGGGATTCAATACCCGTTCTCCCTCCTGCTTAGGCTGTGAGCCCCAAGTGGGGAACAGGGACTGTGTCTAAGTTGATACAGTAATCAGGTCAGGATATGGCAAGTGCCTGGACCAGCCTGGTGGCCAGTCTGGATAAAGAAGAGCTGATTCAGGACCACGAAGTGCAGTCGAATTTATCGTGACCTCAGGCTAAGACCAAGCCTAGTCTTTTTTCTAGGTTCCGCTTTGATTTGGTTTCAACCTCTCATTTTTGAAGTCACCCATTTAGCTTTCAAAAATATCTGATAAAAAAAAATCATCAAAACTGTAAACTTCCAATGAACATCTGGTCGGAGTGAGCAGGGCTATCTTGAGATGACTGAGCTCAAGTAGTGTGTGGGATTATTTGTGGACTGGATAAAAATCCAAGCTGTTGTGTCTCTGGGTCCTCCCAAGAAGGGAGAAAGGATTTGGGGAGGATTAGTAGCAGTAACGATATTTGTTGAGGGCCTACCGAAACAGGGCATACTAAGCACTTAAAGAGGGATATTGGCCCTGCCAGAATTTCCTGAGGCTATTTCATATAGGAACGTAATTACTCGAGGAGATGAAATTAGTTATCTTGTGAAATGGGAGCAGGCGATCATGTCACTTCCCCGAGATGGGACTTTGGAAGACTGTAAGCCTGTTGTGGGCAGGGATTATCTCTCTTTATTGCTGAATTGTACTTTCCTAGTGCTTAGTACAGTGCCCTGCACACAGTAAGTGCTCAATAAATACGATTGAATGAATGTATGAAAATAACCTCATGGTACCTGATTGAGACTTACTAACTGCCAAAGCTTGGGGCACTCCCATTCCCAAGTTTCCCTGACCTGCAGCTTTGCCTGCCCTCTGTCCTCGACAGGATTGACTTTCTGAGTTAGAGGTGGGTTAGTTCGCTTCTGGCAGAGGTTGGTGGGGAATGAGCTATAGTAATATAAACAGCTCCTGTTCTCACTATACTGCAGTTTGTTGAGTTCAAAATTCCCTTTATAGAATATGGGGAAAGTCAGTGTGGATGAGTGACTGTTGTCTTTCAGGTAAACAGTTCACATAGCGAAAAGTAGTGGTTTTGGCACAATGTCTGTTTGCCCAGTGCTCTCCAGAACCTCTTTCCCAGACAGCTCACAGGATTCAGAAACAGCGAAGCACACACATACCGAGTCTTCAGTGCGCCATATCGGCTCCATTACATCTCCGCAGAAAATAAAACCTTTCTTTTATATAACTCTTTGAACAGTTGGGGACTTTAGACTATTTCAAAAATAAATAAAATTTGGAGGCTACAGGCTCCTATTTTTCCTCCTTTTAAAGAGCAAATCTCCAGCTTTAAATCAAAATAATTTTAGAAATACGTTGAGTTATAACTGCCATTTTATGAATTCATGCCTGAGGGTATCCAGGCCATGGACACCATTAGGCAGGATTAGTTATTCAATACATATATGTATTTTCCCGCCTATGCATGGGCCAGTGAGATGATGTTCTCATTTGGGAACTCAGTGCACATTAAAAATGATCTGGTAGAGAACCGCATGCCGGCAAAGCCAGGGCTAGCAGCCAAAGAATGATAGTCCAGTAGTTTTAGAACGTTTAATTTATTTCTTGTAGACTGAAGGAGGGTGGAATTAAAAAAAATAAATAGCATTTAATGCCTTCCTTTTCAGACGGAGAATTTTTCAAAAAAGCACCAACTTGGTGGCTGTGAGCTGCGGCCTCTCTCTGATTTGGAATGTTTGTGTTTTTGCAACTGAGCATGCAGTCATGAAACCCGGGCAGCCATGTGAACTTGTAAACAGTTTTCCATGAGACTTCTTCTAACTAGTTAGCGCTCTTCGTCCACAACCTGCTTCTTTCCATCACTGCCATCAAACGTCTCCTACTACCTTCTCTGTCTCTGATGAACAGGACACTCAAATTTTGGGAAACATTGGGAGTGAAAGTAAAGTAGATAGTCTCAATTAATCAATCAATGGTGAATATTGACTGCTTTCTGTGTGCAGAGCACTGTTCAAAGCACATGGGAGAGTTCAGTAATATAGTTCTGGAGGGGAATTTCGACCCTCCTAACCTGTTTGTTTTCCATCTTGAGCCTCGTATTGTCCCTTCTCCGCTCATGGGTGTTAATTTCCTGTTGATTTCTCTTTAAAGACTATGGATTCCACAAACGTTTTAATTAAAAAGTCAACAGAACGATAAATTTCACTTCATTAACTTAATTTTCTCACATTTGTTCTTAGAAATAAAAATACGGACTATTTTTTCTGTAAGAACTTTTTCAGTTAACTTCTAAACTTGATTCTTGGTGCCTTGGAACACTAAAGAGTTGAAATAGGCAGGGAGAGAGCAAGTAAGAAAGAGATGAAGAGAGGGGCCATTTTCTTTCAAGAGAATCCCAAACTGTTGCTCAGACCCCATGAATGTTTGAGTTTTTCTGTTCTTTGCCCAGATATCTTTTCGGATAAATAAAATAAATGTTGGTATTTGTTAAGCGCTTACTAGGTGCCGAGCACTGATCTAAGCGCTGGGGTAGACATAGGGGAATCAGGTTGTCCCACATGGGGCTCACAGTCTTAATCCCCATTTTACAGATGAGGTAACTGAGGCCCAGAGAAGTTAAGTGACTTGCCCACAGTCACACAGCTGACAAGTGGCCGAGCCGGGATTTGGAACTCATGACCTCTGACTCCAAAAACCCATGCTCTTTCCACTGAGCCACGCTGCTTCACGCTTGCTTCGGATCTACTTCTGTGGGAACCATTCCCACAACCTGATTCCCCTGTGTCTACCCCAGCGCTTAGAACAGTGCTCTGCACATAGTAAGCGCTTAACAAATACCAACATTATTATTATTATTAACCATTGACTCCCAGTTTTGAACTCATTAGACAAGCAATGGAATAAATTGTCACGGCAGAATTGGATGATGGAATCAAGGAAAGGAGAGGTTCTTAGCACCTACCTATTAAAATCCAACTAATCTTAGGGACTGAGCTCACCACCTTACCCCCTTCATCAGTCTTTCTCTGTTCCTCGGGTTCAGCTCAATGGCCGAACGTGAATGAAGATCTGGTAGAAAGAACTGGAAGGTTCCTGTTGAGCTGGAGGGTTTGGTCTGAAGGACTAGTCTTTTCAGCTGGACTCTTGTCCCGGAAAGAGTTATCTGTTGCCCATTCGGAGGCCGGCTCACGGCGCTCCGCAACAGTGTCGGTTGCCTGTTCAGTGTTCTGTTTTCATAAGCTAATGAGGGCAAAAGCGTGAGCCATAGGCAATGATGCTGTGATATTAGCTGTGACAGGGAGCTTGATCATAATTATCTTAACGAGGATAGGGTTAATTACAGTGGAACTTAAAGTTCTTTCTGTTTGAATTCAGCCGCAGCCGAATACGTTGTGATGTTTTGTCATTTTGATGTGACTTTGGAAATTGCGGTGGAAATCCCTGGCAGCACTTGGGCTCCTGTGGGAGTGGAGTCTGAGCCCTACACTGAGGTAACTGAGATGGTACCTGTGGGTGAGATAATGGGCAGCTTTCGTGTCATTAGAGCAGGGAAGAAAGTGACTTGCAATGCAATTCAGAGATGCTTATTAGAATTCTGAAGCTACCAGGGAAAAGAACTCCTCGCCACTTCCCTTCATTCCTGTGTCTAGCGCGGCGGCCATACTGGGCCCGGGATTTTGAATTTGCTAGGCTGAGAGAGACTCCAAGCTGTAAGCCGTCCCTTGGTCCATCCTACCTTCAGATTCGTACTCTTCCCTCCCCTCCCCACCAGCCCTCTCGTTCCTTTAAGCAATTGGAGCATCATGCCAGACGAAGGTCAGGAACAGCAATTGTTCATTCTTCCTCCCCCAGCGAAAGACTGGTTTCCTTCAGTGTCATATCCAGGGGCATCAGCTGTGTATGCATTTGGATGAAACTGGCCCAGGATGACAGCAAAGGAATTCTTATTTTTGGATCCATCCCTCCTCTCCCAGTTGTCTTTCCTGGAGGATGTGTGGGTGCCTGATTACATATGTGTGGGAGTCTCCCCTGCCTTACTCTTTGATTACACATATCTTGATGTACATTTTACGCATGTCTGTCCATAGGCAGGTTAAGTGAAAGGGAGGCTATATTCTCCCATTTATAAAAAAAAACCAATCCCAACCCTGTGATCCTAAATTTGTTCGTTGTCCACCCTCTATCCAGGCTATAACAATATTGTCCTCTCCCCATCCATCTCCCTTCTCCTTTTCTCCTTCCCCATTCCCCTCCCCCCCAACACCCCATCCCCAGGCTGTGAATTTAGCTGATTAAATCACCAAGTGCACACCGCATTGATGACATGAAAACAACAATTAATAAGCAACCCCCTGTGTAACACGGCACTCTTTTAACTGAACAGCTAATAACATTACATGGCAAAAATTATCAAAACCAGACAGGTGTAAGGGGATTTGAGCGCAATTTTCTCAACTCCTCCATGAAAGCTCGCACTATTGTACTCCGCCTCGGCGCCGAAATGAAAGGCTGTTTCAATAGGCAACTCCCTCTAGTGTTCCTAGGGCTTTGTCCCTCTTCATGGTGTGTCATTTTGTTTTATGCCTCCCCTGCAGCAGTTTTGGATGTGTGCTTTCTTCTCCTTGCCAGTTGCCAACCATTTGCTGATTCTCATGATAAGAGTATTATATTTGCATAACATAACTCAGGAACAATGTGTATTTTGATGCTGACATTGACCAGAGCCCAACCAATGTTTATTCACAAAGGACCTATTAGCATCCCATAAGGCTCTGGGGTGCTGACAGGGGGGTGCCCTGCTCTGAACTCTCCTTGGCAAGCTGAAGCCTAATATTAAAAAGTACGGGGCTGGAGATGATCCATTATTAACCGTTTGTGGAGTGGAAAAAAAGGGTTTCAGAGAGTAGGGGCTGAATCCGGTTCCCTTGGAAGCAAAACTCAGATTGTGGTGAATGCCGCCCGACCAGTTCCTTTCTGCCTATCTGCAGGCCTTTTCCACCGCCAATTTTAGAGATTGATATCCTGGTAGACAAATGCCCCATATTGTTTGGTTGGAAGGTCACAAGTTTGATTTTCTCCTTGTGCCCCGAGGACAGGGAAAGAAAAGAAAAACCTTTCCCACACCATAGTGGTACAGCGATGGGAGCTATGGCAGACAGAAGGATGCTCGTATTTTCTGCAAGATTGATTTTTGGTGTGAGGCTCTTTCTGGTACTTTCACTGCTACAGAAGGGTGGGTTTGGGGTGCTGCATCAGCAGAGAGAAGGGGGGAGGTATAAGCCAAAAGGACTTTGTGGCTATTAATTATCCTTAGACAACTTGTTTTAAAATGCCTGTATAGTAATGCTACTCTGGAGTGTTGAGAGCATCCCTTCCTTCCTTCCACTCCTTCCCCCCGAACACCCTAAAATGCTACTGCTCCCCTTTCAATAATCTCCCCAGTTTGGACCCTTAAACTGATGTAGCCGCTTCTTGAAACAAGTCTCTGCAAAAAGGAAAAACGTGCGTGCACAGACCCGCACCGCCCCCCCCATATCCTCTTAGTATAAATGCCATCAGAAAATGAATAAATAGTAGATACCGCATCTCCCTTATTCATCACATTTTATAAAACAGCTCGGAGATACAACGATAATCTTTCCTCTGGTAGACATAGTAGATCAGCTGCCAAGGCATGCAATCTCAGCATATCTCTAGGTGTCTGGTAGGTGAATGAGCTGTGAATATGTGTCTGGAGGTAGGCTCTAGTACACCATGCTGCTTATTTGATGTGTTTCTGAACTTCTTCTCCCCCTTCTCCTCTCCCTTTCACCAATCCTTTTAAATATGCGAGTTGGTGAAATTAACAGTTAACTTTCAACTAAGTTCAGGAACAGGGAAACGGGATTGGCTCTTTTCTCCACTTTCTTAATTGAGAGACTAATTTCCACAGATGCCTGTCTATTTAGAGCCTTACATGTCTACATTTCTCACCTTTGAATCTCTCTTCCCTTATTGTTGAAGATCTCCTTTCTGTGAATTGGAAGTCTGAGTGGGATGCTAGAGGATAGGTTTGAAATCCTACCCCTTCTGCCCCCAAACATATTGGTCTTTTTCTGTTCGGAGCGATCCTGCAGTCCTGCTGATGCCTGGTATTTTGAGCGGCTGCAAATTCACCAGTCAGAAGCAAATTAAGTGGTTAATAAAAAAAAAGAAGATGGTGATTAAAAAATAAAAAACAACACAAAAAGGCTTCTCACCATTTTCTATTACTGTACGGCAAACTGCAGAGAAATGATACTTGAAGTTGTATTTATTATTGTTAGAGGGGTATGATATTTCTGGGCAGGAATGATGGATGACAACTTAAATTTGTGTCCAGGGAATGAAGGTGAACTGTGACAGAGTTATTTATCTTGGGAATGGAGGTTAGGGTCAGGCAAGGCTGGGTGCCTGAAGGCACAAGACATTGACAAATTTATCCTGCGGGCCCTATATCTGAAGCCTTTTGTTTTGGATCCTGGCTACTCACTAAGTGACCCCCATCCCTCATCCTGGCAGTGCGTGAAGGATGCGGTGAGGTGCCAGTCGCCCTCCCCCCCCCCCCAGCATCCTCCCCCTCCTCATTCCCCTCCCGCGACTAATTCTTGTCATTCACTCCGCTGACAGGCACCAGCCCAAACTATTCCCACTCCTGAAAGGGAAGGTTAAATATTTATTTTCAGCTCATAATGGCCTTCCTGATTTAGTGTAGTATCATTTTTTCCCGTTGCCTTTGTCATTGCAGGTCACTGGAAGGACTGAGCGCGTTCAGAAGCTTGGAGGAGCTGATCCTGGACAACAATCTTCTCGGAAACGACCTTGTGTTGCCCGGGTTACCCCGGCTCCATACCTTAACACTCAACAAGAACCAAATATCCTTTCTGTGGGCCCGGGTCCCCCACCCCACCCCCGTTCTCTCTCTCCCCGTCCCCCCAGGTCCCCCGTCGCCCAGCCTCCCTCCCCCAAAATACCTGTGAAATGTCAAATGAGTTTTATGTGTCAGCCAAATTAAAGCATGTGAAATACGGTCCTCGGGCAGACAAAGCGTTCCGTCTCCTGGCACTCGGGATACTTCAGAGTAATTTATTATGGGTCATTCATAAATGAAATGCACCATTATATCTTCCTGTTGCTCCATTTTAGTGTGGGGATCTAAGTTATGGCTGTGAAGAAATCTTTTTAATAGATAAAAATAGAGAAAGAAAATAATGTCACTGCAGCCAAGAGGCCAGCCCAACCCTGTTTGCTTAGGGTTGTGTTGCAGGGCGACCTCTAGTGGGAAGTAAGCAGGAGAGACGGGAAGCTAAACTTTTCCACTGGGGCCTTCCAGCTGCTCCCGGACCCCGAGCTTCTCTCAAGGGAATAACTGAAAAACGAGGGTGGCTGGAAGGGGAAGAGCTCCAGAGCGCAGTGGGTAAAGAGCTTCACTCGACAGCGTACCCGATCACGGCGATCACCAGGCAGTCAGCGGTGAGGAGGGCTTCCGCATCTGTCCGCTAAACCCATCCGATGGGAGCCTTACCTCCTCTTTTTCCACTTTCATTTGTTCGTTCGATAGTATTTATTGAGCGCTTACTATGTGCAGAGCACTGGACTAAGCACTTGGAGCGGACAATTCGGCAACAGATAGAGACCATCCCTACCCATTGACGGGCTCACAGACTAATCGGGGGGGACAGACGGACAAAAACAAGACAATTTAATCGCGATAAGTAGAATCGAGGGGATGTACGCCTCATTAACAAAATAAATAGGGTAATAAAAATATATGCCAATGAGCACAGTGCTGAGGGGAGGGGCAGAGGGAAAGGGGGGAAAGGGGGCTTAGCTGAAGGGAGGTGAAAGGGGGGCAGAGAGGGAGCAGAGGGAAAAGGGGAAGCTCAGTCTGGGAAGACTTCATGGAGGAGGTGAGCTCTCAATAGGGCTTTGAAGAGGGGAAGAGAGTTGGTTTGGCGGAGGCGATTCCCATTTGCTCAGCCCTGGAGGAGGCACGACCTATCTCCTGCCTGCCAGCTCAGAGTATCTTAGACGAGAGTGATTCGGGGGTGCGTGTGTGTAGCCATTTTACCTCCGGCCTTCACCTCCAGTCTCCAACACTAGCTTGTAGAGGCCAGAGAGAGAGGTCCGCTCTCAGTTTAGCGGCATACGTTTTGGTGAACTGGTGACAAGGGCATTCCAGTAACGTCCCAGGCCATGCACTCAGTTATAGCTATCCTAGAGGTTTGGTCATTTATTCTCTGTTGCAAGTGCGTTCGGATTTAAGGTGGCCCCGGAGGCCTGATTCGATTTACTGGGGAGCCCTGGGTGTCTCTCTGTGTAGTTGCTGTGTAGTTGAGATCTGTTCCTTGTTAGGTAATGGAGAATGTGCTGATGGAGTTAGTAGGGATACGCCTGCTGACTTTCCACTCTAGAATCTGGAGTAGTTGGTGCCTTACGGCCAAGGCGGAGGTTTCCTTTGTTCCTAGGCTGATTTTTAAAGTGTTTTAAGGGATGAG
Source organism: Ornithorhynchus anatinus (assembly GCF_004115215.2). NCBI lineage: Eukaryota > Metazoa > Chordata > Mammalia > Monotremata > Ornithorhynchidae > Ornithorhynchus > Ornithorhynchus anatinus. The sequence goes on along the minus strand of NC_041730.1, from coordinate 118,152,138 downwards.
TTGGCATTTGATTCCAGGGAAGTTTGAAGCAGGTGGCCACCATATTACTGCAGAACGGGTGTTACAACAAAGATGTGAAAAACCCATCAAAGGAGAAGAGTGATCCATCTTCCATCTGCTAGAAAGAATACATGATATATACACCCATGCATGTTTGGTCTGTTTGGAAATACATCTTCACGGGATACTTCTTGTACACACTCTAAATTATCGCTTCCAAACTGTAAGCTGTCTCTCAGTCCATCCTACCTCCAGGTTCCTCAACTCCCCCTCCCCATCAAGCCCTCATATTCCTTTAAACATTTCTAGTGCCATGTCCACGAACCATGCCAAGGTCAATTTTGAAGATAATTTTCTTTGCTAGTGAAGATGCTTTTCAGGCAGTTCTCTGATCCTTTTTCTTCTGCTGACCATTTTGATGTTGGTCTATTTTGCCTTTCTCTTCCTCTCACCAGTTTCAGGGTCCAATCCCAGCCCTTCTAGTTGAACTGCTGTTCTGTTCCTTCTCTCCCCTTGCCCACTGCTAGTGACAGACCTGACACTTCTGCAGGCAGCCCTGCAGGAAGCCCTCGAGCCCTGGCTGTTTGACACGCTGGATAAATGGTGCAAATTTACTCTGCAGCTTCCCAGAATTTGCCTCCTGGGCAGGGTGGGTGGGGGTGAGGGACACAGGAGTGGGGAAAATAATACAGGAGTCACTTGCCATTTTTTATACGCGTCCAGGGCCTGTGACTCAAAAATAACCAGCAATTCCCCACACTTATTCCTCGTCCAATACTTCTCCTCAGCTTCCCTCCATATGAAACCTAACAGAACGATCTAATCCTTCAAGAAGCACACTGAGTAGATTTTAAAAGCCTAAAGACAAATAATTTGAGAAGAATAACAGAGAGCAAAGTGTGTGGGACCATTTTGTGTCAATATCAAATCCTGGGATAGCCAGAACTGCCTAGAGAGACAGATGGCGGCTAATTTACGGCAACTTCTCCTTAAGTCTCCTAAATTGGGAAAGTCGGAGCCTGGCAGAACAACCCCCTTATTAGGCTGGACAAAAAGCAAGAATGAAATTTAAACCATCAGGAGTGATGAATGCCACTACTTGATAGATTGGAATATTTCTGGAGTGTCATCCATCTGCATTAGAGGCCTCTGGGCCGTGGGCCGATCTGGCCTGGACAAGGCAGTGGTGGGGGCTGGGCTTGGACCACGACATGCTCTGGTTGGGATCTGGATTACTTGGGAGGCCTTGGAAACAGTCACGTACCTGTAGTCCCTGCAACTGCCTCTAAAGTGAGGGACCTTCGTTGGGGTCTGGTGCTGGGTAGGGATTTGCAGACCTGGGTTGCAGTTTGGCCCAAGTGCATTGAGCCAACCGTGTGATTTCTTTGTTTATATTAATGTCTGTCTCCTCCTCTAGACTGTAAGGCTCACTATGGACAGGGAATGTGTCTGTTTATCATACTGTACTCTCCCTAGCACTTAGTATCATGCTCTGCACACGGTAAGTGCTTAGTAAACACGATTGAATGACTGAATCAAAGCGATGGGCAAAACCCATCATCTATCTTGTAGACTCTTTCCCCTTTTGCTCCTAAGCCCCCGGAATGGACAATTCAGATCGGATGAAAAAACAGAAATGACACTGGCTCTTTACAATCATTTCTGGGCACCAAGGTGACTAACTGCCTCAAAGCGTGCACTAAGCTTGTCACTGTGTAAATGATCTCAGAATGATCAGAGAAGGCTTCCCTAATACGCCCGTCCTCTGACGTCCTGCAATATCTCCCTCATCAGTTGAAAGACCCAAGCGGCAACATAGCCGGAGCAGGTACTGTATGTCTCCAGTTAACTCCATCCCCCCACGCGTGTGTTCATAATAATAATTATGGTATTTGTTAAGCGCTTAGTATGTGCAAAGCACTGTTCTAAGCACTGGGGTAGATACAGGGTAATCAGATTGTTCCCCGTGGGGCTTACATTTTTTAATCCCATTTTTACAGATGAGGTAACTGAGGCACAGAGAAGTTAAGTGACTTCCCCAAGGTCACACAGCAGACACCTCCAGGCTGGGAAGTGGAGGGTCACTTGCAACACAGACAATGGGAAGAATATGTGGTGTAGGAGGTGAGGTGAGAGTCAATACAGATACAAAAGTTGGCTAATTGCTCCATGTGTTTGTGTGTGTGTGTCTCCAAAACTTGAGTTTTTGCTTGATGTTTAGGATAGGACACTGTTAGGGACTTAGAAAATGTTCTTTTAACAACTCTGATTAGAACATGATCCCATTCTGAAAGAAACAACATCAGTCAAGGCCCATGTACTGTTACGTGCATGATTTTTAATGATGGGCTTCTCTAGAACGAAACCCCCATGTTACGGGGGAACTTAGTGCTTGGCTGTGCCTAACTTACAGATGATGCTATTCGAAGTGAAAGCCTATCCATTCCTGTAAGTGTGCATGAATAGCAATCAATTCCACAGGCTGTGCCCAAATAGGAAGTAGATTGGATTATTTTGTCACTTCCAAGGCCTATCGCTGTTTTCCTATTGCTTCATATTCTAGTTTTCGTGAAGTCTCTGCTAAAGGAGAGCCCCCCTTACCAAACTGGTTTGTGTGCAGCCAGTGTGTTCCAATGTTAAATCACATAGGCTTCACTGTGTCTCCTAGAGGGCAGGAACCTCATTTACAAACTCTCTTGCACTGTACTCTCCAAAGTGCTTGATAATAGTGTTCTGCACTCAGTAAGTGCTCAATAAATACCATTGATTGATTGCCCTCTCTGTTCCTCAGTGTCCTTCGGTTCACGATCGAGTGGCAACTTGGCGATCCTGTTTGTGACCGTTGTTCTTTCTGTTCCTGCCCAGCAAAGCTCTGTCAATTTTATTACCTCATGGAAATTAGAGAGAATGGTAGACACTCCAGGGTGTCGACCAGCTCTGTCTTGCTGTGTCCACTTTGACTTAGAGTGAGAGGATCCGTCTCACCGGATTATGAACCACGGACAGTCAACGGAAGTCCTCCTGGGCAAAGCCTTGATTACTATCTCGATCTGTCCCTCTCTCTAGTTCCCGGCCATTTAGATCTCGATTACTCAACAGCCCTTGGGAAATGTCATTGAGAAGCACATTAATCTGGTATAATAAGACTCAACAATGTCTGAGGAAGTGGAGTTACTCGTTTGTAGAAGGAGTAGATGACCACGATTTGAATGGGTGTGAGGGTAGGTAATTATAATGCTGGTGTTTGTTAAGCACTTACTATGTGCAGAGCACTGTTCTAAGCACTGAGGTAGATACAGGGTAATCAAGTTGTCCCACGTGAGGCTCACAGTTAATCCCCATATTACAGATGAGGGAATTTAGGCCCAGAGAGGTTCAGTGACTTGCCCACAGTCACACAGCTGACAAGTGGCGGATCTGGGATTCGAACCCATGACTTCTGACTCCCAAGCTCGGGCTCTTTCCACTGAGCCATGCTGTACAGAGATATTTTTTCCTCACATCACTCTTTAAGAGATGCCATTAATTCCATTTCACAGATGGAGAAGCCAAGGCTATTGAAAGCTCACCTCCTCCAGTAGGCCTTCCTGGACTAAGCCCCCCTTTTCCTCTGCTCCCCCCCAACTCACTCCCTCTGCTCTACCCCCTCCCTGTCCCACAGCACTCGTGTGTATATATATGTACATATTTATAATTCTATTTATTTTTATTAATGATGTGTATATATCTGCAATTATATTCATTCATATTGATGCCTGTTAAGTTGTTTTGATGTCTGTCTCCCCCCTTCTAGACTGAGAGCTTGTCGTGGGCAGGGATTGTCTCTGTTGCTGAATTGAACTTTTCAAGTGCTTAGTACAGTGCTCTGCACACAGTAAGCGCTCAATTCATTCAGTAGTATTTATTGAGCACTTACTATGTGCAGAGCACTGTACTAAGTGCTTGGAATGTACAATTTGGCAAAAGATAGAGACAATCCCTGCCCAATAACGGGCTCACAGTCTAAACGGGGGGGGACAGATAGCAAAGCAAAACAGAACTTAAGTAAATACGCTTGCTCGAATGAATGAATGAATGAAAGGCAGAGCATGAGAGTGTCTGGTCCTAAGTCACAATCAGTGCAGAGTTGGGATAGAACCTGGATCTCCTGTTTCCTTGCTCAGGACGCTTTCCAGGAACCAAGCACTTCATCGGAGCCCTCCTGGGATTTAGATGGCAAGCATCTGTTCCCCTAAGGAAAAACTTGAGCTATTAGCAATTGTAATACTAAATAATCTAGGACTCTGGGTCTTCGAGGATGCTCTCCTGTAATTCAGAGTGCGTCAATTGTTTGGAATCACTGGCTGAATGGGGAGTAGTGAGAATGCATGTTTGCATTTGAGCTATTGGACATTCTTTCCCCTTCTTTTTAAGGTTTACAAATCCCAGTCTGGAAGCATACTTTCTCTTCTCTCTTCATTAACAGCTCTTCTTTTCCTGTCCCTCCTCTTTTACCTTTCTCTCCATTTTACAACCTCTCATTCATTAATAAGGGAGCTCTCACTACCTACTGGCTGATCCACCCTCCTCCCTCTCCAACCAACCGCCTAAATTCACCCCAAATCTTTTAATCTTGCTGTATCTGTGGATGAGTAGGAGGATTAAGGTGGTTAGTGGTTTGTCATAATGAATTTGTACTTTTGTAAATCCTAAGAGTGCTTTGTAGCTGCTTCACATAAACTGATGTGGGGTTCAAGCTTTACTTCCTTCCAGAGTAGCACTTTGCTGCACTTTATTCTCCATCTGCACCCCCTAGTCTAGCGGAGTAGAAACTTTCCTACATAGGACAGTGCTCTGTGTGCTATGGGTACTCAATAGATTCTTGAGTAAATCATTTATACTCCTTGAATGCCTGCCAAAATGTATGGTGACCATTTCCAGAAGCAGCAGTCATCCTAAGTAATCTTTAGAATGAAAAGAAATGCTTAAAAGGAGAAAAGCTGTGTTTTAACGATGAAAGGAGTGTTGCCCTCAGATTTGTAAAATAGCTATGGTTTGGAGTGCACTTGGATCCATGAATGTTCACTCATTCATTCATTTAATCATATTTATTGAGCGCTTACTGTGTGCAGAGCACCATACTAAGCGCTTGGAAAGTACAATTCAGCAACTAATAGAGAGAGTCCCTACCCAACAACATGCTCACAATCTAGAGGGGGGAAGACAGAGAACAAAACAAAACAAGTAAACAGGCATCAATAGCATCAATATAAATAAATAGAATTATAGATATATACACCTCATTAATAAAATAAATAGAATAATACGTATGTACATATGTACACAAGTGGTGTGGGGCGGGGAGGGATGTAGAGCAGAGGGAGGGAGTCGGGGCGATGGGAAGGGGAAGAGGAGCAGAGGAAAAGAGGGGCTTGGTCAGTTGATCAGCTAACCCTCCTCACATCCCTTTCACTTTTTACAGAAGGCAGGTAAACCTCTTCTGTGAGTAACAATTTCTTCAACTGTAACTAAGAAATGCGAGAATCAATCAATTCATTTATGCATGCATTCAATTGTAGTTATTGAGTGCTTACTGTTTGCAGAGCTCTGTACTAAGCACTTGGGAGAGTACACTACAACTGAGTGATAGATATGATATCTGCCCTCAAGGAACTTACTTTTAGTCAGGGAGAACGGCATTGAAAGAAATTTCAGAATTAGAATATGAGGAAATGTACATAAGAGCTCTGTGGCAGGGGATGGAATAATTGTGCTTCCAGGGTTCACTCTAGACTGTGAGCTCACTGTGGTCGGGGAAAATCACTGTTTATTGTTGTACTTTCCCAAGCACTTAGAACAGTGCTCTGCACAAAGTAAGCACTCAGTAAATACGATTGAATGAATGAATGAATACAGATCCAAGTGCATGGGATGATGCAGATGGGATGTCAAATATGGTGGGTATGGGCCTTTTGTTTGGTCCTGAAGATGGGGTGAGTGATGGCTTGCCAGATGTGAAAGGGGAACGAGTTCCACACAAAAGGGAGGATTTGAGCAAGGGGTTGATGGCAAGACAGACGAGATTGAAGTACAGTAAGTAGGTTGGCATTAGTGGAGTGAAGTTATGCGAGCTGGGTTATAGTGGAAGATAAATGAGGCAGAATAGGATGGGGAGAGCTGAGTACCTTAAATCCTAATGGTAAAGAGTTTCTGTTTGAAACGAGATGGATGGACAAACTTTGGAGGTTTTTAAGGAGTGGGAAGACGTGCACAGGAAGATTTTTTAAAAAAATGATCCTAGTAGAAGAGCAGAGTAGTCAGTTGGGCAATTGTATTTATACGCTTACTCTGTACAGAACGCTGCACTAAGCTCTTGAGAGAGTATATTATAACAATATAACAGACACATTCTCTGCCTACAATGAACTTAAAATCTAGAATGGGAGATTGACATTAATATAAATGAATGGATTACAGATATGTACATAAGTGTGGTGGGGCTGGGCGGTGGGGGATGAATCAAGGGAGCAAGTCAGGGCGAGGCAGAAGGGGATGAAAGAAAAGGAAAAATAGGGTTTAGTCAGAGAAGCCTTCTTGGAGGAGATGCACCTTCAAAAAGACTTTGAAGGTCGGGGAGAGTAATTGTCTGTCGTGTACGAAGAGGGAGGTTTATGCCAGGCCAGAGGCATGATGTGGGTGAGAGATCGGCGGCAAGATAGGCGAGGTCGAATACAGTGAAGTTAGCATTAGAGGAGCAAAGGATGCTGGCTGGGTTGTAGGAGAGTAGCATGGTGAGGTAGGAAGGGACGAAGTGATTGAGTGCTTTAAAGGTGATGATAAGGAGTTTCTGTTTGGTGTGGTGATGGACAATAATAATAATAATGATAATTATGGTATTTGTTAAGGGCTGACTATATACTAGTCACTGTACTAAGCACTGGGGTATTGGTTAAGCGCTTACTTTGTGCCAGGCACAGTACTAAGCATTGGGGTGGATATGAGCAAATTTATTAGGACACAGTCCCTGTCATTCATTCATTCAATTGTATTCATTGAACACTTACTGTGTGCAGAGCATCATACTAAGCACTTGGAAAGTAGAATTCAACAGTAGAGACAATCCCTACCCACAACGGGCTTACAGTCTAGAGGTGGGGAGACAGACATCAAAACAAGGAACTAGGCGTCAATAGCATCAATATAAATAAATAGAATAATAATAATAATAATGATAGTATTTGTTAAGCACTTACTATGTACAGAGCACTGTTCTAAGCACTGGGGAAGATACAGGGTAATCAGGTTGTCCCATGTGAGGCTCCAGTTAATCCCCATTTTACAGATGAGGTAACTGAGGCACAGAGAAGTTAAGTGACTTGCCCACAGTCACACAGCTGACAGGTGGTAGAGCCGGGGTTCGAACCCACGACCTCTGACTCCCAAGCCCAGGCTCTTTCTACTGAGCCATGTAGGATATGGTCTTGTTTTGCACATCAAAACAAGTACACAGGCATTAATGTAAATGAATAGAATAATAGATATGTATATCTATATACATACCTATATATATATATCTACAGAGATATATACACAAGTGCTGTCAGGTGGGGAGGGGTGGTAAAGCAAAGGGAGTGAATAGGGGCAACAGGGAGAGAAGGGGAAGCTCAGGAAAAGTGGGGGGTTAGTCTGTCGCACATCGGGATCACAGTTTCAATTCCCTTTGTATAGTTGAGGTAACTGAGGCACAGAGAAGTGAAGTGACTTGCCAGAGGTCACCCAGCAGGCAAGTGGCAGAGCCGGGATTAGGACCCATGACTTTCCGCCTCCCAGACCAGCGCTTTATCCACTACGCCGTGCTGCTTCTCCGGATGGGCAACAGCTGAAGGTTCTTGAGGAGTGCAAAAGCACGGCCTGAAGGTTTTATAGAAAAATGATACAGGTAGCAGAGTGAAGTATGGATTGGAGTGAGGAGAGACAGGAGGCTGGGAAATCAGCAAGTAGGCTGATGAAATAATCAATGCGGGATAGGAGAAGTGCTTGGATTAACAAAGTAAGAGTTTGGATGGAGAGAAAAGGGAGGATTTTAGTGATGTTGTAAAGGTCAAACAGGCAGAATTTAATGATGGATTGAATATGTGGGTTGAATGAGAGAGAGGAGTCAAAGATAATACAAAGGTCATGGGCTTGTGAGATAGGAAGGATGGTGGTGCTTTCTACAGTGATGGAGAATTCTGGGGAAGGACAGGCTTTGGGTGGAAAAATGAGGAGTTCTGTTTAAGATGTGTTATGTTTGAGGTGATGCAGGACATCCGAGTAGAGATGTCAACTAAGGCCTAGGTTTGGGAGGGACTGGAGGCAAAGAGGTCAGCGAGGGGGCCGAGGCAGTAGTGAAGGAGAGATATGTAGAGTGTTTGGGCCAACACGGTTGACGTTTGGATGGAGAGGAAAGGGCGGATTCTAGAGACGTTGTGAAAACAGAACCGACAGGATTCGGTGACCAATTCATGCGAACAACTACAATAAAAGGTGTTTCTACAGAACGTGCAAATGTGACTTTGCCAGAGTTGCCGGAAAAATCAAATTGAGAGATTTTTTTTTTACATTTGAATTACCCAGATCATTTGTGTATGTAAGATACAGCCTAGCTACTCTGTTTCTCGGAAACTGTGAATAATCCCGTTCGCTCTAATCATGAGCAAGGCTTTCTCTGCCATGCCATCCCCAGTGCAAGTAACTGTTCCTTTGATTCTGCGTGCTTTGGAGAAGATCTTCTTTTGTAGGAAATGGAACTGCCAACGTGGAATGGAACAAAGATTTTGGCTTGCTGTTTCCCCCAGATGAAAAACAAACCCAAATTATCTAGACTTGCAGAGTAAGCATTGTGCGGGGAATCATTATTTAAGCTTAGGATCTAGTTTTGTAGCTTTTCATCTTGCCAGTGTGCCCCCTCTCACCCCCACCCCCAATACCCAGAAGAAGGCCATGAAATAATCTCCTGAATATTCACCAGGATGGAATGAGTGAGGATGGGACACTGTGGTCCATCCCTGCAGGGCTCTGTGGAATGAATAATACTGTTTGACTAGAGGATGTGACAAGACATATCATAGGGTTGGCTATCAGGCAGGAATGTGCACAGCTTCTATCCTTGCTTACCCAGGAGATCAAGCATGCAATTAAAATCTCCTCCAAACATTTCATACCCTGGTGGCGGTGGTATCAAAATAAAGATCAATGTCTGACACTCAGATTTAGGAGATTAGGAGCGTTATCTCCATGACTAGTTTGGATTTAGAGAAGACAGCCCAGCCCAGTCTGATTCATTATTTAGGAGGGAGCTGAAAAGATGGAAAAATGGAATAGTTGCTGCCCCACAAAATACCCTAATGAAAATCCCAGAGATCCATTTATGTAGTCAGAAGAGTTGAGTTTCTTGAGTGCTGTGAATTCCCCACAGGACAGGAGGTCAGGAAATGGCTTCGCCCAGCACCCCAGAAATACCTGGTGATTGAAATTCAGGGCAAGGAATGGAAATCGTTCTCTTTGGCAAAGAGAAAAGAGCTACCACGTAAACTCCTGGTGGTTGAAAGTTTCTTATAATCTGTGGAATAGGACCTCTCTTGGGCAAAGCTGGATCAACCCTAAATAATATCCTGTTGACTTTGGACATAGGTGCTCTCCTAAGCAGGTCACAGTGTGTGCTATCCTTGTGGGTGACTGAGAAAAAAAATAAATCTTAAGAATGAAGAAATGAGAGTGCTGAGCTTAGATTTGTGAGGAAAGGGGGTTGTTCCCGTTTTTTATTAGGATCAAATGTAGGATATGGTCTTGGCATACTGGTCAGCTGAAGCAGCGTGGCTTAGTGGAAATAGCATGGGCTTGGGAGTCAGAGGACGTGGGTTCTAATCCCGGCTCTGCCGCTTGTCAGCCGTGTGACTTTGGGTAAGTCACTGAACTTCTCTGTGCCTCAGTTACCTCATCTGTAAAATGGGGATTAAGACTGTGAGCCCCATGTAGGACAACCTGATTACCTTGTATCTACCCCAGTGCTTAGAACAGTGCTTGACACATAGCAACTGCTTAAAAATATCTTCATTATTATTATTATCATTATAGTGAGTGATCAATAAATGTCATCATCATAAATACTATTAAGACCATTATCATGCTTGTAAATAGGCAATACATCACACTAATGATAATAATAATGGTATTTGTTAAGTGCTTATGTGCCAAGCACTGTACTAAGTACTAGGATAGATATAATATAACTAGGTTAGGCAAAGTCCCTGACCCACATTAGGTTTACGCTACATGAGTAGATTGTCTTGAGACCACTTCTTATTTAAATATCTTAGCATGTCATTTGGCTATTTTTAATTTCCCTTCCCTAGGGCCAATTTCTGTGAAGTCACCACTACTCTCAGTGGGCCTCTGGCTCATCGGTGGAAAGTTAGTGAGTGGCGACGGAAGGCAACTGAGAAGGGAAGTTGCTTTAACTGATTTGGATTTAGAGAAGAGTCTGTCACATTCTCATAATAATAATAATAAGGTATTTGTTAAGCGCTTACTATGTGCCAAGCACTGTTCTAAGTGCTGGGTAGATACAAGGTAATTAGGTTGTCCCACGTGGGGCTCACAGTCTTACTCCCCATTTTCCAGATGAGGTAACTGAGGCACAAAGAAGTTAAGTGACTTGCCCAAGGTCATACAGCTGATAAGTGGCAGAGCCAGGATTAGAACCCATGATCTCTGACTCCCAAGCCTGTGCTCTTTCCTCTGAGCCACGCTGCTTCTTATCTACATTTGTCTACATTTTCCCCAGATTTTACCTCTTCTCTCCTTTCAGCCTCTGCCCATTAATTTTACCCCTCTATTATTCATCTTCCCTTCTTTCCACTCTTGCTTTTGTCTCCTTCCATTTATGTTTGCTCCTTTTACTAATCTTTCCCCTCCACCCATCCGGCCTCATCCCTTCCCACTTTGAGCCTTCATATTCTGGTCACTCTACTAGTAAGTTTTTTGAACGAGGAATTTTGTCTCTTGGTTGTAGTCATGGTATTTTTTGAAACCCCAGTGGGTAAAATACACCCTACTAAGTATTTAGGAAAGTTAAACACTGATGGAAGTGACCCCAAAGTAACAATCTCACCTCGAATTTAAATATTACTCTTTTGAGCTGCATTTTTTCCCCTTAAGTCAGGTAGACACTCTGATAGAAAGAACCGTAGAAACAGATGATAGTTTGACCAATTTAGAATATGAATGTGAATGGAGAGCAGGTCATTTTGTTTTTTTCCTGCAGTTCCCTTGAGAAGAGGAACAGGATTTGGGAATCACTTGACAGCATTTGATTTGTATGCAGATCAGGGATGAAATGGAAATTTGTTTCAAGGAGGAAAGGGCTGTTACCCCAACCAGTTTTCCTGTGATGAACTTTGATGGCCTCTTAACACTACAATTCAGGCATAGAGGTGAAGAAATTAAGCACCTCTATGAACCCTAAAGACAACAGTGATAATAGAAACCATGAATCAAAGTCAGCCCGAAAGGGAAGCATCATGTTCTGAAAGAGCAGGCTAGGAAGAAGAGTAATATAGACAAAAGGGCCTTAGAAGAGTGTGACTTCAAATGAATCCTACAGTATGCTTTAACACTATTTTAAAAGTTCGTGTTGTGTGAAAGATGAAATTAAATTATGTACATATCCATAATTTCTTTACTTACATTAATATCTATCTCCCACTCGTGATCATTATCAGTGGTATTATCCATAATTTTTTTACTTACATTAATATCTATCTCCCACTCGTGATCGTTATCAGTGGTATTGATTGAGTGCTTACTATGTGCAGAGCACTATACTAAGTGCTTGGGAGGGCACAATAATAGAGAGTTGTCAGATTGTAGGCTGTCAGCTCCTTTTGGCAGGGAATGTGTCTAACAACCGTTGTTTGTATTTTCCCAAGAGCTTAGTAAACTGCTCCACTTGCAGTAAACACTCAGTAAATACCTTTGGTTGATTGACTAAACTCCTATTAAGCCTATTCTAGATTTGGGGACACACATGCGCACAACACACCCCTCATACACACCCCACCCCTTTTAACATCCACTATAATCCCTATAAATCTTCCCTTCCAAACTGGCATCACCTCGGCCTGCACACCTGCTCTCATTTCTCCCATAACCTCCTCCCTTTGGTTGCCAGCTCCTCCATTGACAGAAATCACATCCTATTCTGCTATTATACTCACACTGATTAACACTGATGCTGGGCTCTGCACACAATAAGCGCTCAGTACATTCCACTGATTGATCGGTCATTTCAGCGAAATAGATTTGCAGCAGGGAGTTGTGGAAGAAGTTCTCAGTAGGAGTTCTTATTAAGCACCTACTGTGGGCAAAGTCTTGTCTTTTGCTGTCGAGTCGTCTCCGACCCATAGCGGCGCTTTGGATCCATCTCTCCCGGAACGCCCCCGGTTCATCTGCAATCGTTCTGGTAGTGTAGCCATAGAGTTTTCTTGGTAAAAATGTGGAAATGGTTTACCATTGCCTCCTTCTGTGCAGGAAACCTGAATCTCCACACTTGACTCTCTCCCATGCTGCTGTTGCCCAGCACAGGTGGGTTTTGACTTGTAGCAGATTATCTTCCACTCACTAGCCACTGGCCAAGCTAGGAATGGAATGGGTAGGCCTCTGCTTGACTCTCCCTCCCATAGTCGAGACTGATGGAGTACTGGAAACTCTCCAGGTGCGACCCTCAGAGGGGTAGTGCAAAGTACTGGGAAAAAAAACAGATGGAGAAGAACCAGACCCCATCCTTGTCACCCTGACTTGCTCCCTCTTTTCCCGCTCCCAGCCCCACAGCACTTAGGTACATATCTCTATTTTTTTTATAATTAATGCCTGTCTCTTGACTGTAAACTCATTGTGGGAAGGGAATATGTCTGTTTATCGTTATATTGTAGTCTCCCAAGTGCTTAGTACAGTGCTCTGCACACAGTAAGCACTCAATAAATACAATTGAATGAATGAACGAGTAAGAGAGAAAGAGAAGTCAATGACAGACATATAAAGGAAAATGAAATAATAAAAACTCCAAAGCAGTATGAGACAAGTAAGATGATGAATGCGACGAGAGCAGTAGGAGACCGCGGCTAGAGGAGCGGAGCTTCAGACTCTTCAGGGCTCAGTTCAGAAATCGCAACCACAACCATGGCTTTCCCAACATTCTTCCACACATGCTGCAGGAGCTTCCTCTCCCTCAGCTGGGAGAGGATCCCTGGGACTTGTTTGTTCCTGTTAAAGCAGGGTGGCCTAGTGGGAAGACTCTGTGCTGGGTGTCCGAGGATCTAATCCCTACTCTGCCACTCTCTTTTCTTTCTTTTTTTTTAATAGTTTGTTAAGCACTTACTATGTGCCAAACACTGTACTGAGCTCTGGGGTGGGTACAAGATAATCGGGTTGCACACAGAACATGTCCCCATGGGGCTCACAGTCATAATCCCTGTTTTTTCGAGATGAGGTAAAAAATCAGACACAGGGAAGTTGAATGACTTGCCCGAGGTAAAACAGCAGACAAGTGGTAGAGACAGGATTAGAACCCAGGTCTTTCTGGCTCCCAGGCCCACGTTCTATCCACTAGGTGTGCTGCTTCTCCACTTGCTTTTATGTAGCCTTAGGCAAGTGATTTGACTTGTCAGTGCCTCAGTTTCCTTATCTGTAAAGCCTGTTCTTCCTCATACTTAGACTGAGTCCCATGTGTGACAGGGATTATGTCCAACCAGGTTTACCTTGTAGCTACCTGAACACTTAGTACAATGTTTGGCACAAGCAATCACTTAACAAATACCATTCAATTAAAAAAAGACATTCATTCATCCAATAGTATTTATTGAGCGCTTACTATGTGCAGAGCACTGTACTAAGTGCTTGGAATGTACAATTCTGCAACAGATAAAGACAATCCCTGCCCAATGACAGGCTTACAGTCTAATCGTCCTTGGGAAAATTTCGACCTTTAGTTTTCCTTGTCTTTTTCTCGGCCATAGGTTCAGGTCCTGGTTCAGCTGTTTAGGTGCAGTGTTTACTAACCTTAAAGGGGAATTTGGAATTTGTTGTTGGTTTAAATCCCATGCTTTGTTCATTTTGGGTCATCCCAACATTTCTACTTAGTTCCATAACAAGGAATAGGCTTTTTTTTTTTTTAGTGCTATTCGTTAATAATAATGGTAGTATTTGTTAAGTGCTTACTATGTGCAAAACACTGTTCTAAGTGCTGGAGGATACCAGGTGATCAGGTTCATGGGGTTCACAGTTTTAATCCCCATTTTCCAGATGAGGTAACTGAGGCCCAGATAAGTGAAGTGACTTGCCCAAAGTCACACAGCTGGCAAGCGGCGGAGCGGGGATTAGAACCCATGACCTCTGACTCCCAAGCCCGGCCCCACCACTTGTCTGCTGTGTGACTTTGGGCAAGTCACTTAACTTCTCTGTGCCTCAGTTACCTCATCTGTAAAAATGGGGATTAAAAAAAAATGTGAGCCCTATGTGGGACAATCTGATTACCCTGTATCTACTCCAGTGCTCAGAACAGTGCTCTGCACATAGTAAGCGCTTAACAAATACCATGATTATTATTATTAATATTATTATCTACTCCTGCACTTAACATGGTGTCTGGCACATAGTAAGCGCTTAACAAATGCCATCATTATTATCAGAACCTACCCTCCCAGGAGTCTTCTGAACCCTTATCCTTTCCCCATGCCCTTATTCCGCTGGCTGCGGCAGACTGGTAACCACTATTTCTCTGACTCTTCCTATGGTAGCCGTGTTTCCTTAAGCAATAGTGGCCCAGTAAAGACTCACCTCTTGCCCCCATCCAGTCTTAGACCTGTGCCTTCTACTCACCCGATGAACATCTTCCTCTTCTGCACCTCCTTGCCCATCTGTCTCTGCACACAGTAAGCGCTCAATGAATATGACTGAATGGATCTGTCTCCCTGTTTCTAGTTGGGCTGTTCTGGTTTTTATTTCTAGCCCTTAGTACAGTGTCTGGCACAGAGTAAGCACTTAACAAATACCAACTTTACTTTCTTTGTCAATATGTGTGTATTTCCAATTTCCAGTTCTGCCTTTGTCCCTACTTGAGTCTCTGGCTTCCTCTCTGGATCTAGAGAAGCAGTGCGGCTTAGTGGCAAGAGCCTGGGCTTGGGAATCAGAGGACATGGGTTCTAATCCCCCCTCCACTACTTGTCTGCAGTGACCTTGGGCGAGCCACTTAACTTCCCTGTGCCTCAGTTACCTCATCTGTAAAATGGGAATTAAGATTGTGAGCCCCATGTGGGACAAGCTGATTACCTAGTATCTACCCCAGCGCTGAGAACAGTGCTTGACACATAATAAGCGCTTAACACATGCCATCATTATTATTATTATTATTATTATCTACATCTCTTAGTTGCCTCTCTGGGTGTCTGGCTTTCTCTTTCGTGCCATTTTATTGACAGTTCCCCTTAAGACCCCAACCCTCCTCATTTGACCCATCAATATGGATAAAGTTGGTTTCTATGCTAGTTGGCACGTGGAATTGCAGTGACACTCAAAGCGTGAACATTCTGGGGAAGAGAATGAGGTTGGAAGATCTTCCAGGTCTGTGTTAATGATCCCCCTGCCTCTTCATTCTCCTTACCTTCATTTCTCCCTCTGTTGCTGATGAGCGTACTGAGGAAGTATTTGTTTCCATGTTAGAAAAGTCAATGCTCCAGAAATCGCAAACCACTTTACTACACCAAATCCATCATTTTGTCAAAGTTTTAATGTTTTGAGGAGAAACACATAGGAGAGAAAAGAAGAGCTTCACAAACCAGCTCAATCCTTTCAAAATCTGTCTTAAATCTTGCCCGGGGCATTTAATGTAGCATTTCCCTGCAAGTGGAGTAAAAGGAGTTTGTCTGTGATTGAAGTATGTAGCTGCCCATAATAACAATAATGATGGTATTTGTTAAGTGCTTACTGTGTGCAAAGCACTGTTCTAAGCACTCCGGGGGGGATACAGGGATGAGATGAGCTGCTGGATCTCACCCTGGATCTCAGGCATCTCAGATGAGATATAAGGATGGGATGAGAAACAGCGTGGCTCAGTGGAAAGAGCCCGGGCTTGGGAGTTAGAGGTCATGGGTTCGAATCCCCGATCCACCACTTGTCACCTGGGTGACTTTGGGCAAGTCACTTAACTTCTCTGTGCCTCAGTTACCTCATCTGTAAAATGGGGATTAACACTGTGAGCCCCTCGTGGGACAACCTGATCACCTTGTATCCTCCCCAGCGCTTAGAACAGTGCTTTGCACATAGTAAGGGTTTAACAAATGCCATCATTATTATTATGCAAGGTGATCGAGTTGTCCCAGGTGGGGCTCACAGTCTTAATCCCCATTTGACAGATGAGGTAACTGAGGCCCAGAGAAGTTAAGTGACTTGCCCAAAGTCACACAGCTGACAATCACAGACCACCCTGCTTTTTCCACCCCTGGAATGGAATCCTTAACCTTTTGCACATCACTGAGCTGGAGAACCTGCTGGATCACTTGGCTGAGGTCACACCTTCTCTAGAGTACCTTAGCCTGCTGGGGAACGTAGCCTGCCCAAATGAGCTGGTCAGCCTGGACAAGGATGAAGATGACTATAAAAGATACAGGTAAGGCTCTAAATGCTAAGGGGGGGAAAGCAAATGATTCCCTCTAGCAACCCTGTTAATTTGCTTGGATCCTGGAACGGTACTATATTCTTCCCCGCCAACCCTCGCTCCCAAGCCTACCTCTCTTTTCTTGATGAGTTCCTTAAGGCTGCTAACTGTCCTGTAAGCTCTGTCTATGCCGTGAGCTCTCTGTGGGCAGGGAATGTGCCTGTTTATTGTTTTACTGTACTCTCCCAAGTGCTTAGTACAGTGCTCTGCACACAGTAAGCACTCAAGAAAGATGATTGACTAACTGACTGACTGCCCTGGTCCTTGGTGGTCGAATAAAGCAAGAAAGAGGAAGACGGGTTGAATTTCTGGCTGGCGAGGTTGTTCCTTCCCACTTATAAAACCTGTTTCTTAGGAAACTCTGACCATTTATAGAAATGGTATGAAATGTGCCAAAATCAGAGAGGGCCACTCTGGCAACACGGAAAAGAGCAACCACTGGACACAGGTCAGTCTTTGCCAGACATTAGACCTTCTGACTTGAAGGCTGTTCCCTGCATAAGCCACTCACTTTGAAATGAGCAGAATGGAGATGGGTGAGGTGTCTTTTGATGGCATTTACAGAAAAAAAGGCTGACAAAAGGTGGTTTGTAAGTCAACACCAAGTTTCCACAAAGCAATTAAGAGAAGGAAATGGGTTTCAAAGTATCAAAGAAGAAAGAAAAGGGGGAGAGGAAATGACATTCAGAAAGAATAGAGCCAGGTTTGCTTTTGTGGATCCCATCCTGCTATAAAGATATCACCTCACAGGGAGGGCAGGGATTGTGTATAGACATGAGAACTAGGGAAGTATCAACTGAGGGCACTAATTTTGCAGCTCAGTGCTCTTATTAGAACCTGGGCTGAGTTCTGTTTATTGCAGGGCTTGAAAACACCCAGTGGATGGAATTTTCCACTTCTTTTGACTTGTCACAAAGAGATTCTCTTAGCCTTGATTCAGGGATAGATGGCGCGGTCCCGTGGAGAGCAAAGCTGGTTTCTGGGGCAGGGTGTTGGGGTCTGTGTGTGTGTCATTGTAGCGTTGCTGGTGACAGGGCTGAGTCAAAACAAAACCCATCTCACACCCTCAAACGCTGCTTTCGCCACCGAGGGGCCATCCCCAGGCTCAGTTGCCCGTTCATTTTGAAAGCATCCGGGAGAAGATGTGAAGGAATGAAAGGAGATTTGTTTGTAGGGCTAGGAATTGTAAGCAGCAGTTTATTGCTGATACTGTAGTTTGTTCAATCTTTTGCACATGGAACTGGCAGCTGTGGGTGACACTCTCCAGCGTGACTATTCTATATTCAGGATTCCAGACTTCTGAAAGCAGTTTTCAATCTATCTTTAGCCGTGAAGAGTTTTAAACTTCTAACAGGCTGGCTTTTGAATCCAGCAGAGCTCTGGCATTGGGGTTTTCATTAAATGAAGTGGCCTAGTTTTAATAAAATATTTTCCCAACACTTTCCCCTCAAAGTGCAAAGAATGTCTACCATCCAGCTTCACAGAAAGCCTAAGAGTGTGGACTATGTAAATTTATGTGACATTTTCACTACAGAATTGCTTAAAAAATGAATGATATTTCTAGAGTTTACTGTTTTTCACTTTAAGTATGTTTTCTGACAATATGTCTCCTATTAATCCTCTAAGCAATAGTAGGGGCCTTAAAGGAGCCTATTCAGAAGCAAGAACCCATGGTTCATTTAGTCCTGCCTGAAAAACATTCTTATTGATTGGCATCCTCTGTGGTTATGTGATGTAATATTTATAATATGTCACCCAGCCATACATCAAAACAAGTTTGTCTGTTGTTTCATTTCAATGTGAGATGTTGATTTCAGAGAGGTGAGGCCAGTTTTAGGTCACATTGTGGCAAACCGTTGGGCCAGAAATGTGAAGTGACTGGATTTATGTATCTATTGAAGGCTGCAACACAGATGCTTTTCCTCCCTCCTGTTTACCTTCTTTGCCCTCCTCCCTCCCTAACTCAGCCTCCTTCTGACTTTTGGGCATTTTGGTGGCTACTGTAAAACCAGTTACATTAAAAATGTTTCTGGAGTGCATACGAGGCTGATTTGTTGGACTAATTCACTGCTCTGTGAGTGAAGTGAAAACTTCCCTTTGCTTTCCCCTAGACATTCATTATATGATCAGAGGTAGATAGTGGGCTTTGCTGAAGGATTATACAACCCTGATGCTGGTGATCCTGGGGGAAGGGAAGTGGGAAGGTAGTGTGCCCACACTTCTCCGTGCACACACAGGGCTGCTATTTGGGAATGAATGCTGAATGGAGGAGAATGTGGCGATGGGCAATCCTAAATGCATGGACACAGGGGGATAGCGGCGATGGGCAATCCCAAATGTGTGGACACACTGGGGGTTAGTGCCCACAGTAATAGATTACAAGTACGTTTTGTTAATGTCAAAATGCTGTGGAACTGGTACTTGCCTACCCTCTAAATGGACCCAAATTGACCAGAACTACCAAACAGGAGTGAAAATTTTGAGTAGACCAGCCGTGAGGCAGAGTTTGTAGAAAAGATTCATATTTACTCAGGTTTTGTCTCACTATTTTCTAATATGCTCTTTTCCTTTAACAGGAAAAGGGGATCAAAGACTAGTGTGTACATCTTTTGGTTTCTTATCTTCTTAAATATCATTTACAAAAACCAGACCAGATCCTGGGCTCAACGTAGGTCTGGTCACAGTCTCTCAAAAACTATTCGGTGAGCTGGAGGGGTAGAAGAGTGCTGGGCTCATTTGGGGCACTGACCTCTATTTCCCAACAAAATATAAATTGTCAAAGTTTTAGCTTGCATAACACAGTCTGCATTCTCAGGCTAATCTTAAATCTAGACTTTGAAGATCACAAGAAAGCAAAGGTCATGCCCCGAAGATCAAAGTAACTGCAGCCAACACAGTAATTGCTGGTTGCATCTCTTGTTAGAGGTACATGGTCTGTTATGTGGGTGTATTGTTTTGCACTGAACACTTCAAACAAGGTGTTAGTGAACTGTGAGGAAAATCATCTGGACCAGGGTGGCTGGCAAGACATTCATTAATGCTGTAGGTGTGTTCACCTATTCTCATTATAGTGAGATAATTGTAATTTGTGTGTGGGTGTCTGGAGTTATTCTGCTTTTAGTGCTTGTTCATTATTCTTTGGCCTTTATTGACATTTTCTCAAATGGTTCATTCATTTCTAGCAGTGTGTATGGGGAAATAAGAGCAAGTAGAAACAAATGCTGGGGTTTATTTTAAATTAGCTTTAAACATGTATTCAACCGATATGTTTTCTCCTAGACAGTAGAGCTAGTGTCAATGGCCTTTTCTAGTCCTTTTTAGCCGGCTAAATGGAAAAGAAACTTTCCACATTTTCTCCCTGCCCTATCCCATCCATCTCTGTTTAAATCTACGTATTAAATATTTACGGAAACTCTGTTAATGGGGTTTGGTAAATAGAAGATGCTATTTTCTACAAAATAGGGCTCCGGTTATGGGAGATAAATTAAAAGGGTCAGGCGTGGGGGGAAGGAGGGAGAGGAGGGAAAAGCAGGAAAAGTTTGAATTGCCCTGGAAGACAAAGGGCAGGCTAGTGATCCAAAGTTCTTTCCCACAGATGATGGGAAACTCAGTATTGCCACCCATTGATGGAAGCCTTACGAATGAGTGGAGTCAGCAATCGTTCAGTCAATTAGTGTTATTTACTGAGCACTTACCGTGTACCGAGCGCTGTACTAAGAGTTTAGGGGAGTACAGAGGCAGCGGTGGGATGAAGAAACAATACAGCCCTCCCTCCACACAACTGGCTGAGCAAATGTGCTGCTGACTCTGCTGCGACTTGTTTAACTCTTCCTTTCTTGCATTCACGCATTCTAACTGTCTTGGGGCCTAGTGGCACTTTGGAAGAGAAGCTAGTGTCATTTTTGTTTTTCACATTTCGTATTGGAAAATGCAGATACAAAATAATAATAATGTTGGTATTTGTTAAGCGCTTACTATGTGCAGAGCACTGTTCTAAATGCTGGGGTAGATACAGGATAATCAGGTTGTCCCACATGAGGCTCATTTTACAGATGAGGTAACTGAGGCACAGAGAAGTTAAGTGACTTGCCCACAGTCACACAGCTGACAAGTGGCAGAGCCGGGATTTGAACCCAGGACCTCTGACTCCCAAGCCCGGGCTCTTTCCACCGTGCCATGCTAAAATGCCTAGAACGCAGACCTTGTCTCTGCTCTCTTTAATCTATGTCCGATTTCAACTCATCTGCTTCTACAGAGTGCTAGGAAGAGTCGATCAATCATGATATTTCTTGAGCATTTACTGTGAGCGTCATCCTTGTCAGTTGTATTTACTGGGCAGAGCACTGTATTAAATGCTTGGGAGAGTGTAATGCAACAGAGTTGCCCACTGTGAGCTTCTTCCCGTCTAGAGGGGGAGAAGCACTGTCCTAACCTCTTGGGAGACTACAGTGGAATTGGTAGATGTCATTCCCTGCCTATAAGATGCTTAGTTCGTGAAGCACAGAGAAAGAGAGAAAAACCCAAGATATACATGTAGGTCCATCACTCTGGCGAACGAATGACAGACAGAGATAAATGGAGCTTCCTGGGATCCCTGTCTTATCTCCAGTGCTTTCCACTTTCCACATCACTGTGGATAATGACTTTCTTTCATAATGCTGAAAATCCACGGAGACCCATCATACCAGCCCCAGTGCCCCTGGAGCAGAGTTGGGCTTCGAAAACCATCCTCAGACTTGAAATAAAAGAGGAAAAAATGTCCTGAGTACAGGATGCAAAATTTAGACGGATCTCTTCTCATTAAAGTAGCGTCCTCCTAACTAGCACTTTTATAAATCTGAAGCTGTCTCAGGATATCCCAGGATTTATAGACCCCCGGGTCTGCCATAAAGTAGTTTATGATGGTTGCCTTCTGTGTTATTAGTAGCTGTCTCTTTCTGCAGCCATTCGTGTTTGATAATAGTCTTAAAACACCCAGAATTACTTACCTGCTAGCCACATTCCAGATAGCCCCTGTTGACAGTCTGAATAAGTTTACTGCCCTTTTGTTGTACTTTACCTTCAAAACAAACTGATTGAACCATCAATAGCTCCTGGAAGCTGACAGAGGCTTGTCGTCTGGGCTAACCCCTGTGATAGCAGGTTATCTGTGGGAGTTAACCTCCCTGCATTTGTTAACTGAAATGTTTTATGTACTATGCAACTTTAGGATACTGCTGTGATAACCTTAGTAACTAAGTAATACATCACAGTAAAGAGATTTTTGTGCAACAAATAACCCTGGATTAAATTTACAAGGGTTGAATTGTTATTGTAAAAGCATTGGTTCTCTGGTTTCAGTAATCCTTCCTTGTATTTTGATGGCAAACTCGTGTTACGGTCAAATGGAAACTTAGGCTTCTGGAATAGCCTGAGTCAAACTAAAGGGGCTGCACAAAGTCTCCGGTTTGAAATGTAAAAGAAAAAGCTCAGTGAATTGTTTTACATTTAAGTTTCCTGAGCCGTTCGGCTCTCCCCGTTATGAAGCAAAAGAGGGCAGATAGAGATGGGCCCCCGTCTGTCCTCTGACCAGTGCGTACTGCTCCACAGACAAAGCTGTTTAATGTTTGCATTTGTATTTTAATTTCATCCAACACAGCCTCTGCCTCAACTTAAAAGATGGAAAGAATTTTAATTATAAAAAAGAAACTCTCCTCAATGGCTCTAAACTATTAATTCTTGAACATCCCCAACTGCAAGTCATCCTCCACCCACATCAGTGATTTTTTCCTCCTCTGATTTCTTGTCAAGAGCCTGCTCTTTCCCTCCATTTCCCATTTCCATTACTCCTGGTCCCAAATCAGCAGAACATACAATGCTGATTTCATCTTGGGAATGGCCAGCCTTGTGATGGTATCTTGTCTTCTATCCTTAACCTTTTGCTGATTTCCTGATACTGACGGTTTTCTTCACCTGAATAGCTCAATCAATCAATCAGTCATATTAATTTAGTGCTTACTGACTGCAAAGCTCTGTACTAAGCGCTTGGGAGGGTCCAGTATGTGAGAGTTGTTAGAAGTGCTCAGAAGTAGAAGCAACATGACTTAGTGTGGAAAGAGCATGGGTCTGGGAATAAGAGGAGTCTAATCCTTTCTCCACCTCCTATCTGCAGCATGACCTTGGGAAAGTCACTTTTGTTTACCTCAGTTACCTCGTCTGTAAAATGGAAATGAAAAAGTTCAGCCTCCAATTTAGATGGTGATCCCCATCTGGGACAGAGACTGTGCCCAACTTGATAAACTTGGATCTACCCCAGCGCATAGAAAAATCCTTGATGCCCAGAAAGTGCTTAAAAAATATCATGAAAAAAGGAGCTTGCAGTCTAGAGTGGAAGCTTACAGATTTAGTCGTCTTCCTCTTTCAACCCACTTCAAAGCGTGTCTTGGCTTCCTTAGCTTCACTCACATAGAGAAGCAGTGTGGCTTAGTGACAATAATAATAATAATTATGGTATTTGTTAAGCGCTTACTATGTGCCAAACACTGTTCTAAGCGCTGGGGAAGATACAAGGTAATCAGGTTGTCCCACGTGGGGCTCACAGTCTTACTTCCCATTTTACAGATGAGGTAACTGAGGCACAAAGAAGTTAAGTGGCTTGCCCAAGCTCACACAGCAGACAAGTGGCAGAGGTGGGATTAGAACCCACAACCTCTGACTCCCAATCTGGACTCTTTCCACTAAGCCACGGCTTGGGAGTCAGAGGACATGGGTTCTAATCCTGCCTCTGCCACTTGTCTCCTGTGTGACCTTGGGCAAGCCACTTAACTTCTCTCAGCCTTAGCTGCCTCACCTGTAAAATGGGGATTAAGACCTTGAGCCCCACATGGGACAACCTGATTACCTTGTATCTACACCAGTGCTTAGAAGAGTGCTTGGCACATAGTAAGTGCTTAACAAATGCCGTATATTATATTTCCTTCTGTGCCCATTTCAATTTTAAAGAATCTTTGGTCAGCTGTGCTTCCCTGCTGGTAACAGATGGTGAACGTGTTCTCTGCCCATTGGCCCAGAGATGAAGACAGCCACGGCAGAGGATTTCTACAGCAGTTTCAGCGCCTGGAAAAAATCTTGACTCTGCAAAAGAGTCCTAATAGAGCCAAACATAGACCAAACAGTAGTTTGTCCAAGACAGGATAGCCTGGCTTCACCCAAATCTCCTTGGAGATTAGAAGACAATTTTGTAAGAAATAAAGGACTAGGATGGTTTAATGGGGATGGAGTAGGGGTTGGAAAGAAGAAAGCAGTCAGGAAAAATGGCAGGACACATTGAAGCAGAAGAGTCCAGAAGAGCTGCAGGCCCAGTGTTTTTTCTCATCTTCCTGTCCTTTGTGGAAGATTCCCAACTGCCTGACTGTCAATGGCAGAGAATTTACCATCAGTTACTGTTACTGTTAGACAAACTCAAATAAAGCTGGATTCTTTCCAGTGGAAATGCATCCTGAAGGAAGAGATACGTTGGGAATGAAGGTCAAAGATGGCCAAGATTTCAGGAAAAGGTGAATATTTAGGTTAAGAAACATTGGCACCAGGCATCCAAATCAAGTAGCAAGATCACCTCTGATGAAAATGAGAATGGGGAGTGGGTGAGGCCTTGTTGTGCCTTTCAATAATAATAATTATGGTATTTGTTAAACGCTTACTATGTGCTGAGCACTGTTCTAAGCCCTGGGGTTCATTTAGTCATTCAATCGTATTTATTGAGCGCTTACTCTGTTTAGAGCACTGTATTAAGCGCTTGGTTTGTGCAATCCGGCAACAGATAGAGACAATCCCTGCCCAACAACGGGCTCACAGTCTGGGGTTGATACAAAGTCATTAGCTTGTCCCACGCGGGGCTCACAGTCTTAATTTCCATTTTACAGAGGAGGTTATTGAGGCACCCAGAAGTTAAGTGAGTTGTCCAAGGTCACCCAGCTGACAAGTTGTGGAGCCAGGATTAGAACTCACCTCCTCTGACTCCCAAGCCTGGAGTCTTGCCACTTTTGACACTGAGTAGCCGCAGATTGGGAATTTGCATGTAAGGTATTTTAGCAATAAGATGTACCCCTGAAGCTATTTTCTTATCAGCGGTCACTGCTCAACTGGTAGTCCCTTCTTAAGACTTATGTTGGTTGGTGGAAAGGAATTCATAAGCCTGCACAGTTCCAATCATTGGCACACCCCATGTTTGGTTATGTTTGGTTAGGTTATGTTTGTAGTGAGTTTTGAAGAAGTATGGAATCTAATATCTTAGAGAAAAGTACCTTGTAGAAAATTTCTATGTTTCTTCCTATACCACCCAACTGATATCCAGTTTTCCAAATCTTGATGTTATATTTCAAACTGTCTTTCATATAGGTGGGGCATATATTTCCCAAACTTGATTTTCTTTTGTGTTCGAGTAGGTAGTGGTATCTTCTGTGAGGTAGTCCTGCTCCTGTTGATTTTATGCATTGCCTTTTTTTGCATTCTTGGGGGAATTAGTAAAATTTCCAAAATGATTGAATGGGCAGTCTGTGGGCTACGGAAGAAAGTGGGGGAGGTATTAATCACCTCCATATCTCGTAACGGACACTATCATTCTCCCTGACTCTGAAGCTCACATCACTGACATTATTCTTGGCTCCTCTCTCACTTTCAAGCCCCATACTCAGTCTGTCACCAAATTTGGTCGGGTTTTTTTTTGTCCTCCACAGAGTTTCTAGGATCTGCTCCTTTATTTCCATCGAAAATAATCCTACACTGGTCCAGGCACTTTTCATGTCCCAGTTGATTAATGATTCAATCTCCTCACTAGTCTCCATGTTTCTGGTCCTTCTCTTCTCATGTTCTTATTTCATTTTGTTGCCCAGGTTACATGTCTCCCCACCCTTCAAAATCTTGCAGTGATTATCTATTTCTCTCTGAACCAGTGAGACCTCAACAAGCAGTATAGCCTAGTGGAAAGAGCACAGGCTTTCAAAGGACGTGGGTTCTCTTCCTGACTGAGCCAATTGTCTGCTGTATGACCCTTGGCAAACTTAACTTCTCTGTGTCTCACTCCCCTCACCTGCAAAATGGGGATTCAGTACCTGTTCTATTTCCCACTTGGACTGTGAGCCCCATGCGGGACATGATTATCTTGTATCTACTCCAGTGCCTAGAACATTGCTTGGCACATGGTAAGTGGTAAAAAAAAAATAATGTAAAATTGTCTCCTCACAACTGGTTTTAAGGCACTCAATCAGCAATCACTCACTTTTCTAAGAATACCTCAATTTGCACTCTTTGCTGTTCTCAATGTAACCTACTCCCAAAGCCTTGTTCTCATCTCTCCTGCTGCTGACCTCTTGCCCACACCTTCCTCCTCGACTTTCTCCCGTGCCACTACTGCCCAGCATGGGTGAGTTTTGACTTGTAGCAGATTGCCTGCCACTCGTTAGCCACTGGCAAAGCTAAGAATGGAATGCGTATGCCTCTGATTGACTCTCCCTCCCAAAGCTGAGACTGGAAACTCTCCAGGTCCAACCCTGAGAGGGGCCAAGAGACCGCGTTTTTTCCCTATATTCAAGCCCCTACTTAAATCATATCTCCTCAAATAGGTATTCCCTGATCACTTTCTGATTTCCCCAGTGGATATAGTCCCAAGTCCCATTTCAGCTCTTCTGTGCCACTTGAACACCTATCTATTTTCAACCTCTCCAAACACCTATGTTTATATCTTACATAGCCTATTTTGTAAGTACTGACTCATGTACAAATCCCCTTTTTCTCCTATCTGAACCTCATTTGTCTGTCTTCCCTGCTCAACTGTAAACTCCTTGAGGACTAAGTAAATTTTCTAACTCTATTATATTCTTCAAAGTGGTTTTTACAAAGCTCTGCACCTAGAATGATAATAATAATAATCGTGGCATTTCCTAAGTGCTCACTATTTACCAAGCACTGTACTAAGAGCTGGGGTAGATATAAGATAATCAGGTTGGACACAGTCCCTGTCTCACATAGATTTAGTAGTCTAAGTAGGAGGGAGAATGGTTATTGAATCCCTATTTTACCAGTAAACACTATTAAGTGGTGTTATGGCCTCCCACTGACTCAGGTGTAGCTCTGGGTTCATTACCATTGCTTGAGACAAGTAGACCTGAAAATCTGTGGTAATAATAATGATAATCATAATAATAATTGTTAAGAATTTACTATGTGCCAAGCATTGTATTAAGTGCTGGGGTAGATATAAAATCTTGTGGAAGGACATAACCCTTGTCCCATATGGCGCTCATCATAGATGGAGAAGGGAGAACAGGTATTTAATCCCCATTTTACAGATCTCCATGCTTTCCGTGCTTCATGCTTCGGATTCTTTAGCGCTTGGAAATCACGTGGCACACTATCCCCACCCCCACATAACTTCCTTGGAGGTCTGGATTTCCCC
Source organism: Ornithorhynchus anatinus (assembly GCF_004115215.2). Lineage (NCBI taxonomy): Eukaryota > Metazoa > Chordata > Mammalia > Monotremata > Ornithorhynchidae > Ornithorhynchus > Ornithorhynchus anatinus. The sequence continues at coordinate 118,124,977 of NC_041730.1, read as the reverse complement.
TTTCCCATCATTGATTAACAAATTGAAGCTACTTCAGATTAGTGAATTAGCCTTGGAAGACAAAACTGTCTGGCCTATTTTTACAGGAGAGAGATCTTACCATTTCATTTGGGCCTGCTTTTACCAAAGCATTGTAATTGTCTATAGGATTACTCCTTATTTGTCTCGGCTTGGTGAGTAAATTGTCTTCTTCATGATTTCAGGTGCCAAGAAGGGATATGTAGCTCCTTTCCCACTGGAATCTGGTAGCAGAGCCTTCCATATTTTCTGGGGGTAGATGCATACTAGGAAAACTAGAATGACTTTTCAAGATATGGCAGGAAATAGTCTTGGATCATTGTTCATCTGGGCCAGGGAAAAGGATCATGCACTTGTATGCATATGGGTGTGCGTAGGGGTGCTAATTGCTTACAGTGCGTTTGATTGGATTATGGGTGTGCCTAGCCCCCCACCTCTCCACATGAACCTCCTCCACTCTGTTGAAGGTGTAAATTTACAACCCACTAATAAACTGGTGTCAAATGATTGGTTCTTGCAGATGAGATCTGATTCATTTGGACCATCTGCCAATCATATAACAGTCTGATACAAAGAGGAGGTGGGGAATATGGATGATTACCCCACAAACTTTATCCATCCCTGTAAACCCCACAATGTTGTGTTCCTGCTCCTTGGTAGGAGGGTTTGAGGGGGTTGTGTCTGCCACCAGTATCGACCCTCAAGGTCCCTGCGGCTCCTGCCTGTCCTCCAGGTGACAGAGTGGATGTGCAGGGGACTCAGGGGGAGGTTGTATTGCTGTTTCCACTGACACTCCCCATGAGGACAGAGAGGAGAGTTGGGGTGGGGGAAACACTGAGCGGCTGTGGGAGGGACAGGAGTGGTAATAATTCATTCAATCATATTTATTGACAGCTTACTGTGTGCCGAGCACTGTCCTAAGCACTAGGGAGAGTACAATACAACAGTAAACAGACACATTCCCCGCCCACATGGAATGCTTCATCTTCCCTCTTCCCTGGTTCCATCCCCTGGTCACTACACAGTTGGCTGCATAGTTTAAACCACCTTCAGTCAGTCAAGTGTACTTATCGAGTGCTTACTGTGTGCAGAGCACTGTACTAAGCTCTTGGGAGAGTACACTACAACAATATAATAGACACATTCCCAGCCCACAACGAGCTTACAGTCTAGAGGGAATAGGTGAGGGGATGAAATGAGGAAGGCACTTATCGGGTCATCTTAAAGGATGTCGCCCGATATACGTGTCATAACTCAAAGTGGCACTCATTCATTACATTCATTCGGTCGCATTTATTGAGCACTTACTGTGTGCAAATTACTGTTCTAAGCACTTGGGAGAGTGTGATATAACAATAAATTCCCTGCCCGCAGTGAGCTTATAGTCTAGAGGGGGAGGCAGACATTAGTGTACGTAAATAAATAAATAAATAAATTGCAGATACATATGTAAGTACTGTGAGGCTGGGAGGGAGGATGAATGAAGGGAGCAAGTCAGGGCGACACAGAAGGGAGTGGGAGAAGAGTAGAGGAGGGCTCAGTCAGGGAAGACTCCTTGGAAGAGATGTGCCGTCAATAAGGCTTTGAAGGCAGGGAGAGCAATTGTCTATCTGTGGATCTAGTCCTTCGTGGAACCTGTGCGTGTATATGAAGGTCAATTGACCTCATTTTAATAGCCACTGAACTTTGTCTTCCAGATGCTTTGTCTTGCACAAGCTGCCCAACCTGAAATTCTTAGATGCCCAAAAAGTAACAAGAATTGAGCGGGAAGAAGCCCTGGCCCGGGGGGCATTCATGAAAGTGCTGAAGCCAAAGGTAAGTGCTCCCTGCTGGCCTCCAAATGGTGAAAACTTGTTGGAAGTTTCTCCCTTCTCCAGGCATTTTTCTACTGCAGTTCCTTTAAATCTGTTTCTTCAATTATGGGCACAAGGCCTTGTGGGAACACGTTATCCTTTCTTTAGTGATACAGTGACAGAAGACTGAATTTCCTACCAAGACGCCTTTTTTTAAGCAACAAGTATCTAATTACTAAACTGTGTTATAAGAGACAAGAGCACAGTCTGCATGACGTTTGCTCTTTTCTGCAGAGGTTAAGATCCGACTGTAAGTTTGACAGGTCGTTCTCCTGTCCCAGCTCTGTGTGGAGAATCAAAGCAAATATCTTGTGGTGTCCACAGGTGGTTGTATTATAGCTTTCCGAGATTCCATAAGAGATGGCAATTTTTTCTGACAATTTGACCCTTGGTTAGTACGTGCTACTCAGATATGCGTTTCAAGAGCTCACATGTCTGGTGTCTATTGACCTTTACTTTACCATCTGATTCTGAATGAGGGTAGTGTAATTTTATGCAGTGTCATCTTAATGTCGGTCCTAATGATGCTCGGAGGATTGGCTCTGAGTTTATGATCCCGATGTGAGTTGATTTTTAACAGACGTATAGACGGCTATCCTTCATGTGGGGTGAACTGAGAACAGCAATGCCTGGAGGTGGAGAGGCTAACTCAGGGACCCTTAAATTTCTTTTCAGTTCCGTAGTTCTAGAATGTTTAACTGTCGATGTCCAATTCGACCAAAACTTATATTTTCAATCCACTTGGACAAGAAATCAAATTGGGCCAGGCGGGTTTTTTCCAGGCCCAGAGTCACCCAACTATTGACTTGTATTTGTACTTTAAATTATTAGGTATGTGCAACTGTTTTCTCAATCTATTAATCAAATGTTTCACACTGCTGCGTTTAACTCCAGACGGCATCAAGTACAGCGTCCTGCAGGCTTCCAGTAATGCTGAATGAAGATGTTAACGGTTGTGGAAATATTCAGTTTACGGTGGTATAATGCCAGCAGATGAATGAGTTGTTACTGGTTCAATTTCAGTATATAGCAAATTAATTCCAGGTGATTCATTTTTGAACTATTAAAGTGTTAGCAGTTCACTCTTTAGTGTGGGTTTGACATATTGTTTACTAGGGCCTTCAGTTATATCAGCTTATGTAATTTCCACCAAATGAAATAATTTTTTAGCTCTTTTGAAAAGATTCTGTAGGCTGCCAGAAATACCCTAACCCTGCAGAATGCAACAGATGGTGGTAAAGGGTGCTGTGGGGTGATGATGATAATAATAATAATAATGATGGTGTTTACTAAGCACTTACTACGTGTCAAGCGCCGTTCTAAGCGCTGGGGTAGATCCAAGCTTAATCAGGTTGGACACGGTCCCTGTTCCACATGGGGCTCAGAGTCTTCATCCCCATTTTATAGATGAGATAACTGAGGCAAATGCCCAAGGTCACATAGCAGAAAAGTGGCGAAGCTGGGATTAGAACCCAGGTCCTTCCGACTCCCAGGCTCTTGCTTGTTCTTTGATATTCCTATTTTCTTCTCGTGCACCTTTTGCAATCACCCATTCTCCTCCTTCCTTGGCTGATTGTGAAAGTGAAGGATCTTCAGTTTTAAAGGGATGGAGAAATCATGCCCAAGAGAACTGTGGGGCGTGCAGTCTATCCATGTCTCGACCTCTTAGATTGTGTGCCTTAGTTGGGACAGACAGCAACTGGGTCCAATCTGATTATCTTGTTATCTGTCTACCCCAGTGTTTGGCGTATAGTAAGTAATTAATAAATACCACAATTACAATTGCTGTTATTATCTTTCTAGAAAACATGGTTTATTAGCTGTTTATAGGGAGTGTGGTATCAACAGAAATGCTCTCATTTTAGAGCCATAAGCCTGTCTCTATATGAATCCGTGCTGAATGGTCAGACCCACTCTACCCATGAGCTATGGCAGAACCTTGATTACCTGGGTAAGTGGGTAATTGGAATCATTTTTTCTGTCTCAAACACACTTGGTTCAGCATTCCTCTCCTGAGCAATAGGCTATCCTAGGCATCATGGGTACATTCCCTTCAGGTTTTCCAGGCTGTCAAAGGGATTGGGTCCCTTCATAAAGAGACCTGGATTTCTCCAACAGACAAGCCAGAGAAATTTCCCAGGCATCCTTTTTAAGTCTGGTTTGGCTGCTGTGGAAATCTTGTTTAGTTTTTGGAAATTCCTCCTTTTACCCTCCAGTGAGTCATCAATTTTGGACCCCTAGCCCACGTCCTCTCTCTGGCCTGGAATGCCCTCCCTCCTCAAATCCAACAATTACTCACCCCCCATTCAAAGCTTTATTGAAGGCACATCTCCTCCAAGAGGCCTTCCCAGCCTCACTTTTCCTCATCTCCCACTCCTTTCTGGGTCACCCCGACTTGCTCCCTTTTCTCTTCCCCCCTTTCCATCCCCACAGCACTTATGCACATATTTGAATCCTATTTATTTGTGTCGATATCTGTCTCCCCGCCTCTAGATTTTAAGCTTACTGTGGGCAGGGAATGTGACTGTTTATTGTTGTGTTATACTTTCCCAAGCGCTGAATATAATGCTCTGCACATAGTAAGTGTTCAATAAATACGATTGAATGAATGAAGTACTTTATTAGAACACTTTCAAATATCCGTCTAGATTAACCCGATTGCTAATTATGTGAATTATTCCAAGTCCTAAAAGATTCAGCTTTTTAATATTCTTCTCTTGGTGACATTGGAGTTGTTCATTGTTTCTTTGGGGGAAAAATAAATATAAGGTATTTATGCTTTACATTAGGAATTTTCCAGACTCTCTTTATATAGGAAATCTCTCTGATCATTCCTTTGGCATCAAACATTTCCTTTCTGCATTTTGGTTTTGGTGACAAAAATTAGTGCTTTAATTTGAATCGGAAGGAAGCTGAATGATCACGTTAAACTCGGGAATCCTGAATGCATTTATTCAAATAAAAAAGTACTCGGGTACCTGGCTTCATTAAATCTATAGCCCTTATGCTGAAAGAATAATGTGCACAGAGTGTCTGCTTATGTGTATTCTTCCAGTGGTTACTGATTTTTTCCTGTATTTCTGGTGTTGGCCCACAGTGGAGAGCAATTTCCTCCATGTAAACTGCTGTGATTGTGCTGAGCATACTTGTTACAGACCTATTTTTCATAACAAAATTGGAATTTAAGGTTGGCGTTTGTCCCATTAGAGTGAGCAAGAGATGCAGTGCTTATTCAGCAGAAAGTGCTGATGGATGATCAAAAGGGCTGATTTGGGAAGTTATTTTCATTTTATTCTTGACATAAAATATTTGGGAGAGTGGAAAACACCCCTCCAATAGCAGTCTTGATATGGAGTAAGAAGAATATTTACATTCTAAACATCCTAAGTTGGTTCAAATGCAAAAGTGTCTAGTAATCAATAATACTTCCATGTGAGAAATAGTTCATCTTTTACCAATCCAGTCCTTTTTTAACCTCTCGTCAAGGGGACTTGCTCATTGCTCCCGTCTTTTGGATTTTTTTTTGTTCGGTAACATGTCGATTTGGACTCTGCCCTGTGGAAAGAATCTTCGTGCATTAGGCGATGAAGTCTAAATTTACAATGTATTTGTCTTTCTCACCCATTTCAAACAAGAACATTAAATATTGTTTCTCTGAGTTAAAAACCTTTCCTTTTTACAAAATATTGCACATCACATTGTGCAGCACTGTAATTGAAACTGGAAAATCCTCATATTGGCTAAGAGACTCCGAGCCATTAAGGAAGATCTTATAATGGACCCAGATGATGACCTCGCTTCACTGGCAGAAGTGTAGTTCAAAGCGGAGGAGGCCGGACCAATAGCGTGAGGTGGATCGCCGGCCATGACGGCACCTCAAATCAGGACAACGGCTCAAGAACACAGCAGAATTGCTTAATTATGCCCTGGCTTTGTAATTATTCATCCCTGTGCTGCAAAGAACACAGTTGTCATTTCTTTGACATAATTATTTAAAGCCAAACCCTCCAGTTTAGAGCTCACAATTAGAATTATCCTGCCAAATGTTTAATCTGCAAATAAGGATGCAGACTGGAGGAAAGGCTAACCGGACACAGCTTCACATTTTGCTCTTCTGAAGCCGGCCCCCAAGCATATGTGCTTTGCTGCTTGTTTTTAAAGTGTCTTTCTGTGGCTATGACTTTTTATATGCCTTTGTGAGAGGCTGCAGACTTGCTTGTGTCTCTTCCTGTGTCTCTGACTTTCTGTGGGCATCTGTCTCTGAGGGTGGATTCTTTTTTTTTTTTTTTGAACTTAATTGCATGGATAGATGGAGGGAGGGAATGAAGCAGAAAGCATCACATTCAGGAAAGATGAATCATTTTTTTTTTTTTTTGGAAACAGTTTCATCTTGGTATAGACCAATTGCCTGGCTATTTGATACGTCTGCAAGGACTGTGAACGAGCTGCTGTTTGGGCTGTTTTGTGTGTTCACTACCCCAGGACACTGTCATCGAAACGAATCATCTGTCCTTTTCCCATTATTCTAAAGTTTATTTTGTTGTTCACTTATCACCAAATAGGAAAAATAGGGACTACTTTCAGAGAGAAGCTAACAAGTCCTTTCTGCTGAAAATTGCACTCAAGCCCTGAATGATCCAAAATGTTGAAATCTCTGAAATAGTAGGTTATCTCTATAATCTGTTATTATGGTATGATTTCCACATGCCCAGTGGCAATACCCTAAATCAATTTTTAGTTTTTGAAATTATAGCTGTATGAAGTGAACAAACAGGCTGTCAGTAAGTTTGTTTGGAGACAGAGAAGTCAACCCCTGTTTATATATGTTATCTCCAGTCATTTGGTTGTGAATTTTGAGAAAAGCCAAAGCCAAAATGTAAATTTTGTTTTGCTAAAAATGATGCAGGCAGCCAAAAATCTGCAGTATCTCTCGGGTTTTACATTTATTTATGCCACAAGTAGTGAGCATCGATTAAGAATTCTCTGTGCTTTTTTTTTTTTTAAAGCATCAAACTTGATCTACAACCATTAAAAAACGAAATCACATGTTTGGGGTAAATGATTTCACAGTGTTGCTATTTTCAGCTCTTTTGCTATGAGGCATATGCTGGGCACATGTGTTGCCTTTCTTTAAAATCAAAGATAAGCCTTTCAGAAACTTTGCACTCAAGTCTCAGCTCAAATGAATAATCACTGTTTCCCTCTTTCCCTCTTTTTGTCCTGCTCCTATTTTTCTAGTGACTTTCCAAAAAGGAAGAGTTTAAATTTGCGGAAATGCCGTCGTTCAATCATCGGTATTTATTGAGCAGTTGCTGAGTGCAGAGTATTGTATTAAGAGCTTGGGAAAGTACAGTACAATGGTTAGACATGATCCTTATACACAAGGAACCTACAGGGTGGGGACAGACATTAAAATAAATTAAAGACAGGGGAAATAGTAGATTATGAGGATAGGTACATAGTGAGCTCCAACGTGTAAGCTTGGGGTGCTGGGGTGGGTAGCAAAGTGCTTATGATTGTTAGATTTTTGAGCTCTCCTGGGGAAAGGAACCATGTCTCAGTCCCACCTGTGTAGTTTCTCCCAGTGCTTATTGCAGTACTCTGCACTCTCAAAATGTTTAATAAATACTCTTTTAATTGAAGGGCTCACACAGCCAGTTGGACTGTCGACACAGAGGGGAGGGCAGAGAAAGGAAAATTAGGATTTAGGGATGGCCTTTTGCAGTTGTAATTTTAGGAAGGGTTTGAAGGAGGGGAGAGTGGTGGACTGTCAGATGTTAAGGAGGGGTGAGTTCTGGGCCAGAGAGAGGACTTGGGCCGGGAGTCTGTAGCAGAATAGATGAGATTGAGATACACATAGTAGATGGGTGTTAGAGGAGCAAAGTATAATAATAACAATGTTGGTATTTGTTAAGCGCTTACTATGTGCAGAACACTGTTCTAAGCACTGGGGTAGATACTGGGTAATCAGGTTATCCCGCGTGAGGCTCACAGTTAATCCCCATTTTGCAGATGAGGTAACTGAGGCCCAGAGAAGTTAAGTGACTTTCCCACAGTCACACAGCTGACAAGTGGCAGAGCTGGGACTCAAACCCATGACCTCTGATTCCCAAGCCTGGGCTCTTTTCACTCAGCCACGATATGACTTGGGTTGTTGTAGGCGATCAGCAAGGTGAGGTAGAGAGAGACCTGATGGAGTGTCTCGAGGATGATGGTGAAGAGTTTCTGTTTGATGTGGAGAAGGATGGACAGCCTTTGGAAGTGTTTGAAGGAGTGGGGAGATATGGTCTGATTTTTCTTTTCAGAAAAATGATCTAGGCAGCAGACTGAAGTGTAGACTGGAGAGGGGAGACACAAGAGGCAGGGAGGGCAAGGAAGCGGTTGATGCAGTAGTCAAGGTGAAATATAAGCACTTAGACCAGCGAGGTAGCAATCTGAATGGAAAGGAAAAGGTGAATTCTAGAGATGCTGTGAAGGTAGAACTGACAGGATTTCATGATTGTGTAGGTTGATTGGGGGAAATGAATTGAGGACACTGCCAGGGTTCAGACTTGTGAGACAGGGAGGGTGGGTAGTGGTGTCTTTGGTAGAGAATCAGCATGGCCTAGTGGCAAGAGATTGGGTTTGGGAGTCAGAGGGCGTGGGTTCTAATTCTGGCTCTACCACTTGTCTGCTGCGTGATCTTGGGCAAACCACTTAGCCTCTCTGTGCCTCAGTTACCTCATCTGTAAATTAAGGATTAAGACTGTGAGCTTCACTTGGGACAAGCTGATTACCTTCTATCTAGCCCAGCACTTAAAACAGTGCTTGGCATATAGTAGTGTTTAAATACCCTAATTATTATTATTAATAATAATAAGGAAATCAGGGGAAACAAGTCTTTAAAATGAAGTAAGTTCTAGGAGCAACAAATGGAGCTATGGCAAAGCTGCTGCTTGGAGATTCCAGTCTGTGGATTTGATATGTCTCACATTTAAAAAAAATCCCTGGATGTCAGTTGGAAAGTTTAGTGGGAGCCAGCTGCAGAGATTAGTGAAACTGGAGGGTACAGGAAAGGTCTATGGCTTGATAATCTACAACTCCTGTGACAAATGAAAGACTTCCAGGACAACTTTGTTCTGATTCATCCAATTAATAATAATAATAATTATAATGATTTTTTTGTTAAGCATTTACTATGTGCCAGGCACTGAACTAAACACTGAGATGGATACAACCAGATCGAGCTGGAAACAGTCCCCATCCCATTTGGGGCTCACATTCTCAGTCCCCTTTTCACAGATGAGGTAACTGAGGCCCAGATAAGTGAAGTAACTTACCCATGGTCACACAGGAGACAAGTGGTGGAGTGAGGATTAGAACCTATGATCTTCTGACTCCCAGGCCCGTGCTCTATCCACTATGCCACGCATTGATTTACTATTTGAGAAGCAGCGTGGCTCAGTGGAAAGAGCCTGGGCTTGGGAGTCAGAGGTCGTGAGTTCTAATCCCGGCTCCGCCACTTATCAGCTGTGTGACTTTGGGCAAGTCACTTAACTTCTCTGGGCCTCAGTTACCTCATCTCCCCACGTGGGACACCCTGATTACCTTGTATCCCCCCACCCCAGCGCTTAGAACAATGCTTGGCACATAGTAAGCGTTTAACAAATTATTCTTATGAGTCTTTGTACACTTGAGGAAGGGCATCATAGTCCCTTTCTAAAGCTGTCTCTAAAATGGTCAGTCTTTGAGGAATTCACCAAACATGAGGATTTCTGTCCAGAAAGTAATGGTTCTGAACTGGAATCCTGAGACCTGGAACTCCCTCCCCCTTCACAATAATAATAGTAATAATGAAATTGTTGGTATTTGTTAAGCACTTACTAGGTGCAGAGCACTGTTCTAAGCGCTGGGGTAGATACAGGGTAATCAGGTTGATCCACATGAGGCTCACACTGAATCCCCATTTTCCAGATGAGGTAACTGAGGCACAGAGAAGTTAAGTGATTTGCCCATGGTCACACAGCTGACAAGTGGCAGAGCGAGATTCGAACCCATGACCTCTGACTCCCAAGACAGGGCTCTTTCCACTGTTACTATGAGGCATAATGAAGTCTCGGTCCCTGCATGTTTAAAGAAGCCCCTAGATACATGTTTGGGCTGTAGACAGTGACTCCCTATTGTGTCAATAATCCCTCTACTGTGCAGTTCAAAATTCTTTGATTTAAAGTGTTCTAAACTAGGCTGACAAGGATCAGAAAAAAGGAATTCATGTGATGGGCTTTAATGGCTGAGGTGGAGCCATTAATGGTCTGTTATATCAGTAATCGGCGTATTATCATCATGGTGTTTTCTTAGGTCATTTCAACAAAGTCTCTGTCACAGTTCGATATTGCAAGTTAGGTTTCATTTTTACTGTTTAAATATATTATTCAAGAAGGCAAAAGAGCGAAGGGAAATCAGAAACAGGAACCCCAGGAAATGAGCCGAAGTCTGATATAAAGTTCCCTAAATATGGACATTTCTACCTGGGATTACAAGTCAATCAATCACTGATGGTTTATTGAGCAGTTCCTGTGTGCCGAGCACCGTATTCAACTTTTGGGAGGGTATAGTACAGTAGAGTTGGTAATCACAATCCCTGTCCTTAAAGAGCTAATTGTCTAATTGAGACATAATTGGATACGCACTTAAGTGTTGTGGGGCTCGGACCAGGTGAATATCAAGTGCTTTCACGGCAAATGCGCTGCAGAAGGAAGAGGGAGTAGAGGAAACAGCGGCTTAGTCCGGAAGAGCCTTTTGGATGAGATGTGATTTTAATAAGGCTCTGATAAGTCTGACTGGGAGGCCAGTGGCTCGGACTGGCTCCGAGGGCAGTTCTTTGGGTGACCTGGCTGGACTGCCTGGTTGAACAGAGAGCAAAACGTCACCTTGACTTTGAACTCCTTTCCTCTCTTGTGATTTTGAGTGAGATCTAAATAGCTCCGGCCCACTGGCTAGGAAGCATGCGTTGAACATCAGGGCACTTTTTAGCTTGTAGTTAGTAATCCATTATTACAAGAACGATTTTAAAAAGAGCTCTTCGCTTCTCTCCTGCCATGATCCCATCCATTGTGGAACATGTCTGCGGTGATTTACACTCCCTTTTACTCAGACATCTGAAAAAAGAAAACAAGCAAACAAGCGGTGACATTACAGTGAGAAATTGCACACAGCGGGAATGGCTTTCTGCTCTGGTTCCCAGATTTGCTGGCCGTGGTCAGAGGAGCTGGGTGGTGGTATAGGAGTTCATCTCCTAACCACCTCTCAGTCCTCCAGGGAATTTTATTGGCTATTTGCTCCAGTGATGGTGGAAGTCCATTAAAAATGTCCACATTTACACCCCATCAAACTAGACCCTCGTTCTCTCTATCTACTCCTGTAAAATCCCAGTGTTAAGAGGGAGAGTCCCTGAGGATCAAGGCATTTTAAGACGTATTGGAGAAATAAAAAAACAAAAAGCAAATCCTCTATTTCCCATTTAGGGTACTGAGGGGATGGTAACATGCCGTTGATGTTCGATGAGAAACTGTGTGACCTAGTGGAAAGAGCACGAATTTTGGGAGTCAGAGGCCCTGGATTTAATTCTGGCTCTGCCACTTACCTGCTGTGTGACCTCGAGCGAGACATTTAATTTCTTTGTGCCTCAGTTCCCTCATCTTCAGAATGGGAACTCAATATCTATTCTTCCTCCTACTTAGACTGTGAGCCCCATGTGGGACCTGCTTAGCTTGTATTTATCTTAGCACTCAGTCCAGTGCTTGGCACATAGTAAGCACTTCACAAATATTATTATTATTATCTGTGTTGGTACTTATTACAGCTGTTCATGATCATAAGGGAGGCACGTGGAAAGAGCATAGAATTGGGAGTCAGGATACCTGGTTTCTCAATGTTTATGATGATGATGGCATTTGTTAAGCGCTTAATATGTGCCGAGCACTGTTCTAAGCACTGGAGTAGTTACAAGGTTATAATAATAATGATGTTGGTGGTTGTTAAGCCCTTACTATGTGCAGAGCACTGTTCTAAGTGCTGGGGGAGATTCAAGGTAATCAGGTTGTCCCACGTGAGACTCACAGTTAATCCCCATTTTACAGATAAGGTAACTGAGACAAGGAGAAGTTACGTGACTTGCCCAAAGTCACAACAGTTGACAAATGGCAGAACCGAGTTTCGAACCTGTGACCTCTGGCTCCCAAGCCTGGGCTCTTTTCACTAAGCCACACTGTTTCTCTTCATCCTGCTGTGTGAACTTGGATAAATCACTTAATGTCTCTGAGCTTCAGTTTCCTAACCTGAGAAACAGAAATAATAATATCTGCCTCTCCTTACCACACAGGAATATTGTGAAGATAAAAATGAGATAATTCACTTTGAAAGGTTGTTGGAAAAATAAAAGCATCACATAAATGAAAGCTACTGTTCTGTCATTGCGCCGTATGTAGATTTATTATCTGATTATTCCTCCATCTCACCTTTGTATTTTCAGTGCACGATTCACATGGATTATTCCTTGTTAAGAAGTTTTGATCAATGTTTATTGAAAATTCTTGGAGTCATCCTCATCAGAATCCTGTTTTTTTTTTCTCTTCATAATGCCCAAAGTTGTCTTAGCTGCTTGGTAGAACATGTTTGTCAATCTCAGTGACAGAGGCAGATGGCATTTCTTGTTCAGCTAGGTCTGCTTCGATTTCATGAAGCTTTTTCTGGTTGTGTTAGTTGCCAGGAACTTGATGGCTACCTGTTTGGATAGTTTTGAATACACCTTTGTGATACATTGGTTTCAACACTGGCGAAATGTTAGAGTGTGTCAATCGATCATATTTATTGAGCACTCACTGTGTGCAGACCACTACGGTAAGCACTTGGGAAAGTACAGCATAGCAGAGATGGTAGACCTGTTCCCTGCCTCCAACGAACAAGTGATGGTCAGTCTAGAAACAGTGAAATGCCTCCTTGGCAGTTTTGTGAACTTAGAGTGTTGCTGTTGGAGAGTGATGCAGCCAGTCAGGAACCACTACTTAGATTCAGGATAAAAACAAGGTATCTTTCTTGTGTTTGGCAAAGTGAATAGTGTGTGGGTGTTTGCAAGCGATTGCTTACCACATTACTTGTGCAGGAGTAGACCAGTGTTATTTGATTTTCTAATCCCGTAGTAAAATAATGTGCACAAACACAGACACATCCATCCACTCACACCTCCTCACAGAAACACATGCACTGTATTACTAAGCATCAAGGAGACTCCGGATTTAAGAGGACTCTATCATTTGATATTTCAGAATGGGAAAAAAATAATTTGCTCTCCATTAATCTTACCTCTCACCTCTCTGGCAGTGTCACTTCTCTTCTTTCTCTATAGGTCAGTCGCTCATTTGGTTTCCATCTCTTTGCCTTTCCCATTCTGCTTTTACTCGACATCCCACTTCCTCTTCTTATACCTCCATTCAGTCATTTACTGAGGACCTATTGTGTGCAGAGCACTGTACTAAGTGCTTGGGAGAGTACAAAATGACAATATACAGACACAGTCCCTGCCCACAACCAACCTACCGTCTAGACTGTTTATGGAAGTCAAATGGGTGCCTGAAAATTTTGCTTGAAGAGGCATCAGAAGGTAAAACACATTAACAGAGAGTGTATACCCATAGAGAGAATGTGGAGAAGTGTGTGTGGAAACTCACATATACAAACATAAAAAGAAAGTCACACACTGATCCAGAGGCATGAAGGTAGAGACACTGTGAGAGAGTAAAAAAAAGAAAAGCAATACGAGCCTCTTATCTCTATATCTACTCCTGTGGGATTTTAAACAGGTTTGAGAAGACTAATTTTCAGAATTTCATTCATTCCATAGTATTTATTGAGCGCTTACTATGTGCAGAGCACTGTACTAAGCGCTTGGAATGTACAAATCGGTAACGGATAGAGAAAGTCCCTGCCCTTTGACGGGCTTACAGTCTAATCGGGGGAGACAGATAGACAAGAACACTGGACTGGGTTATCGGATATTTCCACAGTCCAACACTATCTCCCTGCTTAACAAATACCACCCTTATTACTGTTTCTTGGAGGGCCAGCATGTCCTAACAGAAAGAGCACGGGCTTGGGAATCAGATGACCTGGGTTCTAATTCTGACTCTGCCACTTGTCTACTCTGTGACCATGGGCAAGTCACTTAACTTCTCTGCGTCTCATTTCCCTCATCAGCAAATATCCCACTCAGTGTTAGAGTAGGACAACTTCATGTTATTTCAGTTGGAGAAATCAGGAAACTGGTCGATTCAGCCAAAGGAAGAGGCTGAGAGGGTGCTCAGAAGAAGGACAGTATTGGACAATATTAAGGACATCACGGTGGTTTCATATTGGCTGAATGGCTTCAGCCCCTCCTTAAAAGCAGTGCCATTATTGAAGAACTGACCTTTCTCCTGTTACCTGCCAGTTCACCACTATGACTCAGTGGTTGAAGTTGGACCCATGGCTTTTGCAATTGTCAACTCATCATCTAACTGACTGTATATCTTGCTGCCATCTTGACAGATCTTACCCAGCAGAGTTAATGGTGTTCTTCCAACTCTCAATTTAGTGCTAAATGGACCATAGTTCCAAACCACTAATAATAATTATAGTATTTCTTAAGTGCTTAATATGTGCCAGACACTGTACTCGGCATTAGGGGGATACAAGCAAATCGGGTTGGACACAGTCCCTGTCCCACGTGGGGCTTGCAGTCTTCATCCCCAGCAGCGTGGCTCAGCAGGCTTGGGAGTCAGAGGTCATGGGTTGGAATCCTGACTCTGCCCCTTTTCAGCTGTGTGACTGTGGGCAAGTCACTTCACTTCTCTGTGCCTCAGTTCCCTCATCTGTAAAATGGGAATGAAGACTGTAAGCCTCACGTGGGACAACCTCATTCACCTGTATGTACCTCAGTGCTTAGAACAGTGCTCTGCACGTAGTAAGCACTTAACAAATACCAACATTATCATTATTATTATTTTACCGATGAGGGGACCGAGGCCCAGAGAAGCAAAGTGGTTTGCCAAAGGTCACACAGCAGACAAGTGGCAGAGCCGCGATTAGAACGCATGACCTCCTGCCTCCCAGGCCCATGTTCTATCCACAATACCATGGCAAATGATTACTGAAAAGCAGCATGGCCTAGTGAAAGGATCATAGGACTGGGCATTAGGAGGTCTGGGTTCTCAACCCGGCTGTGACACTTGGCAGATGGGTGACTTGGGACAAGTCACTTAACTTCTCGGTACTCAGTACTTTCATCCATAAAATGGGCATTAAATTGCTGTTTTCTCTCCCCTCAGAGAGTGAGTCCCATGTGGGATGAGGACTAAGTTTGATCTGATTGTATTGTAGCCACCCCAGCACTTAGCACAGAGCTTGGCATATATCACAAATGTCACAGATATGCTTAACAAATATCACAGTTATTACTGTTTCTTGGAGGAGTAGCATATCCTAATGGAAAGAGCACGGCCCTGGGAAGAAGAAGTCCTGAGTTCTACTCCTGGCTCTACCACTTGTCTGCTATGTGACTGAGAGCAGGTCACTTTACTTCTCCGTACCTTGGTTCCCTCATCTGCAGAATGGGGATTCAATACCTGTTCTCCCTCCTGCTTAAACTCGGAGCACCATGAGAAACCTGAGTATCTATCAATCAATCGATCATACTTACTGAGTGCTTACTGTGTGCAGAGCACTGTACTAAGCACTTGGGAGAGTACAATATAACAGAGTTGATAGACACATTCCCAGCTCAAACAAGCTCACGGTCTAGAGCGGCAGTCAGACATGAATATAAATAAATAAATTCCAGATATGTTCATAAGAGCTGTGCAGCTGAAGGAGGGGGTGAATACATTCATTCATTCAATAGTATTCATTGAGCACTTACTATGTGCAGAGCACTGTACTAAGCGTTTGGAATGTGCAATTTGGCAACAGATAGAGACAATCCCTATCCAGTGATGGGCTCACAGTCTAATCGAGAGAGAATAAAGAGTGCTTTATCTTGTATGTACCCCAGCGCTTAGAAGAGTACGTGACACGTAGTAAGCTTTTAAGGAGTATCACAATTATTATTCTGATCCTTCGAACTGGAGTAATGAATGTTGCTCTCTGCTGGTAGACTCACTTGATTCCTAGACCTCAGAGTCTCTGACTCTGCATTGCCATTTGCAGTTGAGAGCCAAGGGGTGACTGCAGTGAAGCTCCTCAAAGAGGGAACCGTCATGCCTGTTGGGCCTCTAGATCTGCAGAAAAATGGAAAGTTGTGCATTGACGGTAATGGAGTCTCCCAGGGAACATGGTGGGTTAGCCCCACTCTAGTAACAAAGACTTCATTCTCGAGAACCTGCAGGAAGTAACTGACTACAGTGGGCGGTGCCATTCACATATGCCAGTCAGGAATGAGGAGTGAATGGACCCCTCTAGACTGTAAGCTCGTTATGGGCAGGGACCATCTCTACCGACTCTGTTATTTAATTATTTTTTGAAATGGTATTTGTTAAGCGCTTACTATTTGCCAGACACTCTTCTGAGAACTGGGGCAGATACCAGTTAATCCAGTTGGACAAAGTCCAGCATGTTATATTCTTATGTTGGACTCTCCCCGAAACTTAGTAGAGTACTCTGTAGGCAGTAAGCTTTCAATAAATAGGATTGATTGATTGATAGTTGGGCAGGGATGCAGCACAATTGTGAAATACAGGCAAAGTCTGATGTGACTGTAACATCGTGTCAATACTGTGCCACTGTATCAGGAATCACCATATGATTGTCTTGGTATTAATGATAGTATTTATTAAGCATCTACTGTGTGCCAGGCACTGTTCTGAGCACGACTGGGGAAAAAATGTAAAAAAAAAAATACACTGATAGGAATTAATTTCTGGACCCATAAAGGGCTCACCCTCTAATCAATTAGTGGTACTTATTGAATGCGTACTGTGTGCAGAGCACCATACTAAGCACTTGGGAGAATTACAGTACGATAGAATAGGTAGACATGACCCCCCCCCCCCCCACAAGGAGCTTACAGACTAAGAATAAGGAGGGTGGGTGTGGACTGGTGGCCGATACATGAGGGAAGATGAAACAATAAAAACACTAAACCAATATGAGACAAGGGTGATGGGAAATACGAAAGTAGTGGGGTATTGTCACTAAAGGAACTGTCCATCAAGCTCCTCGGGATTCCAGCCAACAACCTCTACGGTCTCAGCTGTAACCACAACCACATCCTCCCCAACATCTACACGGGGCAGCTACGGCCCATGTTAGCTTGCTATTTTTGAAACTCTTCTGGGCCTGCCGACCTCCAGGATCCCTTACAGTAACAAGCGATTAATGTTCATCATTATTATTATTATTAGCAGTAGATCCGGACAGCAGCGTCAAGTAAGGTCAAGAATGGGGAGAGTCAGGAGAAAGATGTAGGAGTCCAAGGGAGATAGGATAAGTGCTCTGTCGGCATAGTAACTATTTGGATGGTGAGGTAAAGGAAGATGGTAGCAATGTGGTGAAGGAAGAACCTACTGCATTTGGTGACAGATCGGAATATATGGGTTGCGTGAGAGACGTGAGTCGAGGACAGTGCCGAGGGTATCGGCTTGTGAGATAGGGAGGATAGTGGTATTGTCTACAGTAATGGGAGAGCTGCAGGGAGGACAGGGTTGGGAGGGAAGATAAGGAGGTTCTGCCGCACGCTCTTGAAAACTCCATCACTGCAGAGGAAAGCATCCCTCCTTGGATTCTCTTTGACCACTGGATGGGGAAGAAATCTGCTCTCGTGGGCACCAACAGCGTGAGGCCTCCACAAACCCGGAAAGACTGGTGACTGTGGGTGTCCTGAATTTTGAACCCCAGATAGCTTGACATTCTGCTCCTCCAGCCATAGTACCTTACTGATTTGGTTTTTATTTTGTATATTTGACTGTGTCGCGTCTTCAGGTTTTATCATTCTTGCTTTGTTAGTCTTCAAGCAGAGTGACCTTGGTGAACGAGCACGGGCCTGGAAGTTGGAAGACGTGGGTCTACTTCCGGCTCTGCTACACGTCTGCTGTGGGACTTTGTCACTTAAAACGTCTCTGTGCCTCAGTTACCTCATCTGTAAAATGGGGATTAAGACTGTGAGCCTCATGTGGGACAGGGATCTGTCCAACTTGATTGTCTTGTATCTACACCATTGCTTAGAACAGTACTTGGCTCATAGTAAGCACTTAACAAATACAGCAATTATCATTGTTATTACTTTTAGTCTTAGATTGTGAGCCTACCAAGGGACAGGGACCTTGTCTATTTCTCTTCTGTGTATTCTCTCCCAGCACTTAGTACAGTGCTCTGCAAACAGTAAACACTTATTACGACTACTATTATTAGATTACACAAATTTACATGCAAGTTGAAGCTGCTGAAATGATTTTCTGGATGTGAACCAATTCCTTCTGGCCAAGGCACTATCTCCCCTTACTTGAAGAAACTCTCTTAAAACTACTAAATCCATCCATCCAGATTGCCCTGGGCCAATTTCTGGTTAAATTGACCTTATTCTAGGGTTTTGGAAAGAAGAGCAATGACTATTACTCTTTTTTACCCCACGCTCAAAGAGAGAATGATGTCATGAGTGATGAGACTACTCATACGTTGGATAAATTTGAAGTCTCTGACTCACAATTGATAAAAATGACCCTCATATTTTCATCTCTCATCTGTTTAGACCGAGAACGACTTGATCCAGTTGCTGTCGCCACCTCCATGGAGGCGTTGGTTCAAATCGCCTTTACCATCCCACTGACCAATCAAGGAGGTCAGAGCAATTACCAGCATTTTTGCAGGGAAATCTGCTCATGGGGGCCCTGGAGATGAAAGGAAGATGAGATATTATAGTTGCTTTTATGCTCTTTGCAGTAGGGTGGCTTATAGAAACAGACAAGGATCCATCAATAAGGAAAAGATGCTTCGTAATTAGAGCTTCCTTTCATGTTAATTTACCTAAGTTTAGTGCCATTGTCAGTGATAGCAATTACCCAGAGCCTTTTCACCAAGGACATTTTAAGTTAATTTTATTTTTCATGTGCATTTTTAAATATGGCAGTAAATTCTGAGCTACATTACCTGAATTAGAACTCATTATTTTTCCTGCCTCAGGGGACTAATACTCTGGCATTCAAGAGTCAATTTCTCCAAGTAGGAAAATTAAGCTGGCGCCATTTCTTACCACCCCAGGTAGGTTTATTCACAGATGTAGGCAGAATCCAGAGGTTTGGTGTTATGGTGTTTCATAATTTTGGTGTTATGAAGGGTCATATAATCTGTGGGGTTTGAGTTCTCTGTCTGTTTCTTTCCTTTTCTGTCCCACCCACTCCTCTTGTTTCCAGCTTGGAACATCACTATCGCCAGGCTTTGAAATGAATTTAACATCTGAATTTTTGGGACAGGTGGCCACCTCTTTCTTTGCTGTCTCAGGATATACTGGTTTCTTTGGCTCCTGTCGTGTTGGCTTGCATACACTGATAACACAGGTATGGATTTTGTTGATCTTATTCCAAGAGGTTCAGGATTTGTGTATATTTTGGATAAGGGGGCTGAATTTTCTGCCTTCGACCCTCTTGGAATCTTAAAATATGTGTTTGAAATATTTTATGTCTAGACTGTAAGCTTGTTATGGTCAGGGAATGTCTGTTATATCATTATACTGTACACTCCCAAGTGTTTAGTACAGAGCTCTGCACACATTAAGTGCTCAAAAAATACCACTGACTGACATTGCAATGCCGTGCTGGCCTTTAAACGTTTGTCTTCTTCCCAAATGGAAGCATCTCTGTAAGGTACCCTCTTGATGTTTTAACTAGTTTTATTTGGATTTACCGAATCACCTTCCTGACAGTCAGTCAGTTAATGGTATTTAGTGACCACTTCCTGTGAGCAGACAACTGTACTAGGTGCTTGGGAAGGTGCAGCACAATAGAGATGGGAGCTGTGATCTCTGGTCCGAAGGCACTTCCCAGAGCAAACCCATGCAGAAAAATTTGAGGACACATTCCTTCTTCAAAAAGCAGTCACCAAGTTGGAACATTTTTTCCCAATTATCATCATGTAGATCACAAGAGTGAGGGGTCTGTATGAGGATTGCAATGGATCATGGTGTTTCCAGAAATCCATATGCCTGTTCTGGAAGGCACGTTAGCCTCTGATATTTGTTTGTGGGTGTCCATGTAATTTCTCTCTCCCAGCCCTGAGCACCAGGAGTCTGTCTGGACAGGATCCCAAAGTTCCCCTTAAAGGGAGTAGAAGCCATCAGTCAATCAATACGAGAAGCAGCATGGCTCAGCGGAAAGAGCACAGGCCTGAGAGTCAGAGAGTCTGACTCCTCCAGTCTCTGCCAATTGTTTGCTGTGTGACCTTGGGCAAGTCATTTAACTTATCTGTGCCTCAGTTCCCTAAACTGTAAAATGGGATTAAATCCTTCTCTGTGCCTCAGATCTCTCATCTGTAAAGTGGGCATTGAGACTGTGAGTTCCATCTGGGACAGGGCCTGTGTCCAGCCTGATTTGCTTGTATCCACCCAACACTCAGAACAGTGCCTGGCACATAGTAAGCACTTAACAAGTATCGTTTTAAAAAAGCACTTCTCTGTGCCTCAGTTACCTCATCTAGAAAATAGGGGTTAAGACTGTGACCCCTATGTGGGACAGGGACTGTGTCCAACCTGATTATCTTGTATCTATCCTAGAACTGAGTAAAGTCACCTGGAACAGAATATCCACTTAACAAATGCCATTAAAAAGGGCAATTAACAATACCATGATAATCAATCATTCAGTGGTACTTATTAAGTGCTTACTCTGTGCAGAGTAGTGTTCTAAGGGCTTGGGAGATTACAGTAGAATAGAGTTGTTAAAGTTCACCATCTGGAGCTTTGCAGAGCATTTTTAGGAGTTACCATGCATGTGTCTGCAGAGAAGCAGTGTGGACTCCTCATCGACCGCATGGTATATTGCCAGAGATGATCACGTCCAATTGTCCAGAATCACCGGGATGAAGAGGTGAAGGTCACAGGTCAGGTTGAAGCCGGTGGTCTGGTAGAAACAGGTTCCCCTCCCTGACGCTGTCATGTCATGGCTAAGGCTGAAGACAGGATCTCTGGGCAGCAGTTCGGTGATGATTCCTTTGCTATATCTGTCAGAAAGTCAGGCAATCCTAACCATAGAATTGTGAGGCAGAGAAGTACCCAGGAGCATCATATAGCCAGTATGCTTAAGTTTGAAATAATAGCTTTTCCATGATACCGAATCTTGATTCTATTTATTTGCTATTGTTTTAATGCGATGTTCTTCCCCTTGATTCTATTTTTTGCCATTGTTCTTGTCTGTCCGTCTCCCCCGATTAGACTGTAAGCCCGTCAAAGGGCAGGGGCTGTCTCTATCTGTTACTGATTTGTACATTCCAAGCGTGTAGTCCAGTGCTCTGCACATAGTAAGCGCTCAATAAATACTGTTGAATGAATGAATGAATGAATGTCTAGTGGAAAGAGTTTGGGCCTGGGAGTCAGTGGACCTGAGTTCTAATCCCTACTCACTCATTTGTCAGCTGTGTGACCTTGGTCAAGTCACTGTACTTTTCTGAGCCTCAGCTCCCTCATCTGCAAAACGGGTTCATTATGTATTTTTCCACCTACTTACACTGTGAGCCCCATGTGGGACCTGATTATCTCCTGTAGAATGTAAGCTCGTTGTGGACAGGGAGCATGTCTACCTATTCTGCTATACTGTCTTGCCTTATGCCGTCGAGTTGTCTCTGACCCATAGCGACACCATGGACATATTCTCTCCCAGAAAGCCCCACCTCCATCTGCAATCATTGTGGGTAGGCCTCTGCTTGACTCTCCCTCCCATAGTCAAGACGGGTAGAGTACTGGAAGCTCTCCAGGTGTGGCCCTGAGAGGGTCTGTTATATTATACTCTCCCAAATACTGAGTAGAGTGCTCTGCACATCCTAAGCGTGCAATAAATATGATTGATAGATTGATTGATTTAGACAGAGAGTATATCATTCACCTGGCTTAAAAAAGAGAAGCTAAAAGTAATGAAAAGACACTCTAAAACAAAGAGGAGCCAAAGAAATGGGAAGAAAACTGGCAGTATCACTTCACAGCAGGACTCAATCTGATCAAAAAACAGGTAATACAAAAATAAAATACACAAAGCCCCTTGGTTTGGTGACCTTGAACTCAACTCTCTTCTTGAACTTTCATGTCAAATAATCCTTGCCCAACCTGGGAAATCAAGTCCAGTCTCTACAGTAGATACACTGATTTGCACTGTCTTCCTTGAAGGTAGTTGAAAAATGGAAAGTGAAGGGTGTAGCTCTGAAGACTCCGATTGGGTATTTACCTAATCAACGAAATAAATTGAACCTTAAAACTAAAGGTTAAAACATTGCAGATTTGAAAGATCTAATGCTGTATTCAGAATCTATTTTTTAGAAATCTGTTTCAGTTCAGCTTAATACTTGGGAAAAAAATCTAATTTCTGGATTCGTTCTAATTTGGTCATGATATGATTCCTAAAGTATTGAATTACTGCTGCTTTGTTCTTCCTTGTAGTTAGGAATCTACAGCGCGAGCTTGCGTCTTATGCACGCACAGAAACAGATGCATCAATCTGACCCTAGTGAATTTCGGCAGGAATTGAATTTGCTTAGGTTAAAATAAAAAAGGGAAGTAAGATCGGGATTGAAAAATTAAGAACTACCCCCTCCACAACCCTCTCCCTTTACACATTACATGACTAAATGTACAACTTTGTTCCCATAACTGCTACAAACAGTTCACTGTGTAGGCCAAACGCTCTCTAATGCAGTAAAATTAAGAAATAATATGCTTTGAAAGTGATTTATGAGTGTGGTTAAACTGCCAGATTTACAAAGAAATAGTTCGGATCTTGGGAAGCCTCAGGAGTCACGTCAAAAATGAATTTGACCATGATTTAAACTGCTACTTTTCTTACATGACATTTAATATGTGTACTTTGGAGGCCCATATGTCTTTAATAAAATAGCATTAAGTTTTAAATATGATATGAATGCAGCCAGTTTCTAAATTCATAACCTTTTCCACAACTCCAAAATGCTAACCAATAAGGGAGTCTTCCCTGCAATAAAATATAAACCTTAGAAAATAGCTTTTTATTAAAATGGTTAGACAGTTGGCAGCTGGGTTGCAATGTAATAAATACTTGCAGCCAATATGAGTTTATCAGTCTTTGTTTACACTGTAAGCAACTGGGACCAGACAACTAATTATAACTGAAGACCAAAGGTCATAAAAAGTATTTATACCTCATCCGATCATTATGTTGTTCTTCGTGTTCAGAAAATAACTTGCTCAGTAAGAAAAATCCATGCTACTGCATTGCATTTGTGTGGCGACAGACCATTTCTCCCCTAGTTTCCCTCTTAAGGCTGCAGTAAAGAAATTGGCCCTTCAGAAATTATACCAAGATGTATGCGACACACTGAAGATTTGAGTGTTATTGGTGACTAACATCAGTTAACATTTCATGAAGACGGGAGTGTGATCTGAGGAGCTGCTTTTTATGGCCTTTTAGGTTCCCAGTTTATAGCAAATGTGCGTAAGCCCTGTAAGAGGTACTGTATCTCAATAAAAGATCTTTTAGTGTTTTTTTTCGATCAGATTTCTCTGTAGAATAGTTTTGAAATAGGGCCTGCTGATCTCTAGACTGAATTTCTAGATTCTTATATCTAACTTGCTCTTCCCTCGGGACAAGTGAAATATGCAGCTTGCTAATTGTCCCTTCACTTTTGTCCACAAGGGAGAACATTAATTCCCGAAACCAG
Source organism: Ornithorhynchus anatinus (assembly GCF_004115215.2). Lineage (NCBI taxonomy): Eukaryota > Metazoa > Chordata > Mammalia > Monotremata > Ornithorhynchidae > Ornithorhynchus > Ornithorhynchus anatinus. Next base: position 118,101,212 of record NC_041730.1, on the reverse strand, counting down.
CAGGAGAGGAAGTCTTGAGTGTCTTCTATATGAATGAATGTTGTGCTGTGCTTTCGAATCAGACATTTGAGGTGCGCGTTCATAGTAATGATAACAATAATAATAATAATGATAATAATAACTGGTATTTGGTAAGTACTCACTATCAACTGAAGAGTGAACTAAGTGTCTGGTAGAGATGAGATAATTGGGTCAGGCACAGACTGTCAGCCACATGGGGCTCCCAGGCTGAGAGGTGGGGGAGAACAGATATTTCATCCCCATTTTACCAATGAGGAAACTGAGGCAAAGTGACTTGCCTAAGGCTCCACAGCAGGCAGGTGTCAGAGGCAGGATTAGAGCCCAGACCCGGGAGTCAGAGAACCTGGATTCTGATTTCTGCTCTGTGAAATGCTTGCTGTGTGACCTGGGCCAAGTCACTTCACTTTTCCGTGCCTCACTTCTCCTGTTCTTCCTCCTACTTAGACTGTGAACCCCATGTGGGAAGGGCACTGTGTCCAACCTGATTCACTTGCATATCTCCCAGCCCTTAAAACACTGACACATAGTAAGCACTAAACGAACACCATTAAAAAATAAGTCCTCTGACTCTCAAGCCCGAGCTCTTTCCACTAGGTCTTCCTGCTTCTCACTCATCTTAATTAATCAAAGGTAGTGCAAACCACCCCAAGAATAGAATCACTGTCAAGCAACTGTGCATCTGTTACTGGTGTGAGAGGCAAAAAAAGCCTGGTAACTTTATCCAGAAAGCGGGACTGCAGCTACAGTGTGAGACCTATGTTTCCCAGAAAGGAATTGATGGTCGCAGTCACCTAATGTAATGGGGAAAGAATTACAGCCTGAGTGGAGTTCATTCATTCATTCATTGTTGTATTTATTGAGTACTTACTGTGTGCAGAGCACTATACTAAGCATTTAGGAGAATACATCATAATTTTCATTCATTCAGTCATTTATTTAGCACTTACTATGTGCAGAGCACTGTATTAAGTGCTTGGAAAGTACAATACAGCAATAAAGAGAGACAATCCCTGCCCGCAATGGGTTGACACTCTAGAGAGGGGAGACAGACACCAAAACAAGTAAACAGGCATCAATATAAATACAATTATGGATATACATAAGTGTTGTGGGGTGGAGGTGGGGAGGAGAGCAAAGGGAGCGAGTCGAGGTGACACGGAAGGGAGGGGGAGCTGAGGAATAAGGAGGTTTATAATAATAAACAGAAACATTCTCTGCCTTCTGTGGCCATGCCCTGAGTTTCCCATTGCATTATGGCTGTGCCTGCTTTCACAGGGAGGATGTTTAGTAACACTGGACCCATAGTCCTGCTTTAAGTTTCCCCAAGAAAGTGGTTGAAGCTGGTCAGACTCTCCCAGGTGCTTAGTACAGAGCTCTGCCTACAGTAAGCACTTCATAAATACCTTCGATTGGTTAACTGGGGGGGGGGGGGGTAGGGCAGTCTCTCATATTGAGTGTCCAATTGTATAAGCTAGTTGAACCATAGATCTTCTCGACATCACAGACTACTCTCTCTGTATGAGGGACCAGTGCCTTCCCAATCAGGCTCAGAAGGGTTTTGCTGGGGCCTGAGTGTATCTGGCGAAATGGCTTACTTCTTTTCAGTCGTGCAATCCAAAGACTTCCTGACCCAGTGGTTCTGGAGGAAGGGGTGCCAAGGCATATTGAGATCTTACAAAGTGTGTGTTGAACCGCTAAACTGGAGTCCTGTGGAATTAGGGGTTCCCCAGAGCACCCAGAAAATTATTAACGGAGTGTAATCCAGCTCAGGGTGAATACATCTTTAGTCTGTTAGCCAAACCTTTACATAATACCAATCATTCTACTTATAAAAGCACAAATACATTATTGTTCTCAATAGGCAATTTGAGGCAGCTATAGGGAGGAGAACCAGAGAATAGAAGATTACAAGCTTCCTGATCATGTTTTCATTTCTCTTAAATCTATCTTCGCTTCTCGGTGGTTATACTTGTTTAAAGATTGTACGCAAGTGTGCCGTCTGTATAATTTGGAAAACAAATCAAGCCAAAGATGAGGTTTCATTGTATGTTGTTTCTAAAGGATTTCATGTATTTATTTTAAATATGTATTTCTCCTGGAAGAGTGTGAACCTCTAATCTTTTCCTTGTGAGATTACTTTTAAGGGGTTGACAATTTTGATTTGGAAGGTTTGCATTAACATTTGCCATCCCGTTGTGCGGCTTTCTTCACAGTGGAGCTATTAAGCCTAATTATTTTCTGGTTTTATCAAAGAGGGATAGAAGGGCTGACAAAAACACATTTTATGTGGCAAAAAATTTAAGAAAAAGTATTTTTTTGTTGTTTTTAATTCAAGTGAGGAAGGAATCAGAACCCTGGCCCCGTGAAGATTTCATTCATTCATTCATTCAATAGTATTTATTGAGCGCTTACTATGTGCAGAGCACTGTACTAAGTGCTTGGAATATACAAATCGGCAACAGATAGAGACAGTCCCTGCCCATTGACGGGCTTACAGTCTAATTGGGGGAGACAATTTGATCAGATTTGATCAGACTCCACTTGAAATGATGCTTTGACAATATTGCCCCTTGTAGCAAAGATGTGTTTCCCTTTCCCTTTGTCCCCACCATCTCTTGGTGGTTTCTGTTGAAACATTTTCCTCTTTAATGGTATTTGTTAAGCACTTACTATGTGCTAGGCACTGTACCAAGTGCTGGGATAGATACAAGCTAGTCAGGTTGGACCCAATCCTTGTCCCACATGGTTCCCAGTCTTATTCCCCCTTTGTAACAGAAGAGGGAACTGAGGCCCAGAGAAGTGAAGTGACTTGTCCAAGGTCACCCAGCAGGCAAGGGGTGGAGTTGGAATTAAAACCCAGGATCTTTTGACTCCTGGCCCTCTACCCTATCCACTAGGTCATGCTGCTTCTCTGCTTACCAAATTGCCAGCCTGCTTGGCTTTTCCCATGGCTGAGGTTACACCCATCAGTGAAATGTTGAGCTCCTGGGTGTCAACAGCCCCGCAGTGCAGATTAGTTAAAAGTCGTATGGGTGTAGTAGGCTAGGAAATACCTAAATGCTCCAGGCCTGTCTTTCCAATTCCAAGAGGATGCTGGATTATTTCATCCAATCAGTAGTATTTATTCAGCATTTACTCTGTGCAGAACATTATACTAAGAACTTGGGAGCATACATTAGAGCTGGTAGACACAATCCCCTGACCTCAAGGAGTTTACAATCTAGCAAGGGAGACAGGCCCTAAACTACTCTAGCAGTAGGGTGAAGCGATAGAGGTTAAAGATTTCTACTTAAGGGCTAAAGGGCAGGGGTGGGGTTGGTGAGAAAGACAAACCAAAAGCTTACTTATGTGGTGTAGAAGCGATGAAGTGGAAGCTGGGGACAGAATAGGGTGGAGAGATGAAAAGTGAATCAGGGAAAGTCTTCCAGAGCTGATGCGATTTCTTCTTGAAGATTGGGAGAACAGTGGCCCACCAGATATGAAAGAAGATAGAGTCCCAATCAGGAGGGAGGGTGTCAGGCAGTCAGTCGTATTTATTGAGCACTTGCCGTGTACAGAACACTGCACTAAATGCTTGGGAGAGTACAGTATATCAGTAAAAAGACACATTCCCTGCCCACGGTGAGTTTGAGGGAGTGGTCGGCATTGAGAGAGATGAGAATGAGGCACAGTAGTGGGTTGGCTTAGAAGAAGCAAAACATGTGATGTGCGAGAGGAACAGGGATAGATAGGCAGAGACGAGTGAGAGTCTTGAAATCAGTGGTCAGGAGTTTCTACTTGATGCAGAAAGGAATGGGTAACCATTGGGTATTTTTGAGGAGTGGAGAAACTTTTGCAAAACAATGTTTTAGAACGGTGATCCATACGGCACAGTGAAATACTGAGCGAGAGGGGAGAGCCTGGAGGCAGAGGAGTCTGCAAGGAGGCTGATGCCCTTGTCGAGTGCGGATTTGTAAATTCCTGGACTAGTGAGATAGAGGTTTGGATGGAGAGGGTGGGACGGATTCTGGAAATCTTGGAAGAAAGAACCATCGGTATTTGTTGACGGACTGAATATAGGGGTTGAAAGAGAGAGGAGTTAAGGATATTGCCAAAGGTGTGGATTTGAGAGATGGGGACAGTGGTGGTGTCGTGACTATGCATGATATCCCAATGACGCCTTGAGGAGTTTTGGAAGAGTCACATAACATCATCTCTGGTTATTGTCAAGCACGACAGGCCTACCCTGACTAAGCTCTTATTTGCCTTATCTGTTCTTCCTCTGCGTCGACAATGCACTTGGCCGGAGCACCCCTGAAGCACTCTGATACTCACTCCATAATTATCCTTACTCTCTACTATTTCCCCACCTCTAATTCATTTTAATGTCAGTCTCCCCCTGTAGATTTAAGTTCCTTGTGGGCAGGGATCGTGTTTACCAACTGTTGTACTTTCCCAAGTACTTAGTGTACTGCTCTGTGCTCCGTCAGCACTCAGTAAACACAACTGATTGATTGATTAAGCAGGACCATGATGGTCCTGTAGAAAAGGTTGTTTAGGATTCATTGGCAGGTGAGGCTCAATAACTCCTCTCTCAAATTCTCTTCACCCTGCATTCTTCTTTCTCTCAATGCTCAGCCAATCGGAGAGGTGAAATCTTCCCTTCAGAGGGTTTAGGACCCTCAGCTTCATGGAGTTCTAGGGAGTCACTGCCGTTGCCCAACTCCCTGTAGGCTCACTCTAAGGAGAAAGAGATGTGTCATGGTTGGTCCCCTTTGGGATTTCTGAGAGTACCAAAGAGGAGACCTGGTGGGGTTCTTGTAAAGATAACACTTGACACAGTGGTCTGCACACAGTAAGCTCTCAATAAATACCATTGATTGATTTAAGATTGATTTTACAGTGCCCAAAATATCATGTGTCACCATCCAAAGTAGTTTCTGGTAACCTCTTCCTGAGCTGGAATATGTTGGGATTGAACAGGATAATGACTTCTAAGGCTCTTCCCAATCTTTCCTCTCCTCTCTTTCAATATTAGTCCTACAGATCATATTTTGGGCATAGGATTCCAATAATCCTGTCAGTTTCCCTCTATCTACTTTTTGCATATACCCAGTTCTCCTGATGTAAATTCCTAAATAATGAACAGGTGCTCAATAAATACCGTTCCTGCTACTACAACATGACAGAGTTAGTCTTACAGAAATCTGCATTTAGGAAAATTTGCATTTTGGTACTCACACCAGGTCCAGTAAGACAGGGAAGAGAAGCATTGCGGCCTAGTGGAAAGGGCACAGACCTGTGAGTCAGAGGACCTGGGTTCTAAACCCAGCTCCACCATATATCTGCTATGTGACTTTGGACAAATCACTTAACTTCCCTGTTCCTCAGTTACCTCATCTGTAAAATGGGGATTAAGACAGAGACCCCAGTGTGGGACATGGACTGTGTCCAACCCAATGATCTTATACCTCCCCATTACTTACTACAGGGCCTGGCACATAATAAGTGCTTAACAAATGCCATAAAAAAAATGCAGGCACACCACCTGGATCATAACCTGTTGTTTCCAGACAGATGCAGATTTTCAGAAGAATGTTCCCTAATTCTGCCATCTCACTCTTGCCAAAATGCCAGTGAAAACACACGTTATGGCAGAGCTTAGTATATTTTGCAAAGAACCTCGAGGGATTTATCTCATGAATGTAGAAGCTGAAAGAAAAACAAGGATTTGGTGAGTGGCCATAAGATCCCCAAGCAGCTGTTTCAATGCAGCACTGACTTTACAGTGCTAAGATTTGTGCTTTTCTCTGCTCCGCATATAATCCGTAAACCTTTCTCGCTGCCCCAATTGGGCAATGACACAAACTTGGAAATGTGTTTTGTTTTGTGTGTCTCGCTTGTGGCCAATCAAACCCTGAGAACATCAAACCCTGGGCGGATAATGTGCAGTAAAGGGCAAGGGACGGTCACTCCAACCTGAGGCCTTAGATCGTTCGTGGGGGTGATATCAGGCTGACGGAGCCTACAACCGTTCATGACTCTGCCGGAATGTTCTGGCCGTTTTCACCAAACCACATCCGTGGTGACCGAAAACCCTTTCAAGGGTAAATTGCATTTCGTTCTTACTCGGCACAAGGTCTGTGTCAGGACATCATTTTGACATTGGCTAGACAGATGGAGGCCATCAAACAACAAGGCAGAAGAAAATGTGTTGGTATCGAGCCATTCTCCACACCCTCTTGTATTTGGTGCAGGATTATCTCTCTTTGTCATGATTAATAACAATTTATGTTTTCTATGTACATTGGGGAGGAGGAGAATAAATCATGAAAAAAGTTACAGGTAAAAAGCTGAATAGTAGAATCATGATGGGGCTAGTAGGAATTCAACCAGTTTTTGCAAGATTAGAATTTCTTAATCTTCCCTGGTGATGTGCCATGAATTAATAATGTATTATCCAAGCCTGACTTTTAGGAGGTATGCAAACTGGTACACTAGGGATTGAGCAGTTGGAGTTGTTTTGGAATTACTGCATGTGACAGAAAATCTTCTTAAGGTTGGCCAAATCTTGGAGAGTTTAAGGTTTACTTTAGTCAAAGCCGGGATGGTGTTCTTCCACATGGTTAAAAGATATGATTGAGGAGTACCTCAGAGTAGAGATCACGTAGTAACCCAGAGCAAACGTCCACCCAAATCGGTTGCCTCCATCTTGGAAGAGGGAGAGATGATGGCTATATAATCAAAATCTCCAGTCTCATAGGAGTTCCTTCCTACCCAGGAACTCACAGAACTACTGCCCACAAGCCGCAGTGCCATTTTTCACCTCAACCCGTTTGAAGTACCACTCTCTGATCACAACCGCCTGACATGCCACCTCTCTCAATTTTCCTTCCCTCTCCCCACAGAGACCTCTGATATTTAGATTCCCTTTAGTGAACCCAAGCTAATGCTGCCAGAGAAGCAGTGTGGTTTAGTGGAAAGAGCATGGGCTTGGGAGTCCATTATTAAGTGCTTACTTAGTACAGTGCTCTGCACACAGTAAGTGCTCAGTCAATACAATTGAATGTATGAACGAGTCAGAGGACAAAGGTTCTAATTCTGGCTCCGCCACGGTCTGCTGTGTGATCTTGGGCAAACCACTTAACTTCTCTGGGCCTCAGTTACCTCATCAGTAAAAATGGGGATTAAGAATGTGAACCCCACGTGGGACAAACTGATTACCTTGTATCTACCCCGGCATTTAGAACAGTGCTTGGCACATTGAAAGTGCTTAACAAGTACCATTATTATTATTATTAACAAATAATGATAATAATCTGTGGTATTCGTTCAGGTCTTAAAATGGGTGTAACGCTATACTAAGCACTGGGATAGATAGAAGATACAGGATATTAGAAGACAATCAAAGAAGCAGCATGGCTTAATGGAAAGAGCACGGGGCTGGGAATCAGAGGACCTGGGTTCTGATCGCAGCTCCACCACTTGTCTGCTGTGTGACCTTGGGCGAATCACTTCACTTCTCCGTGTCTGTAAAATGGAGATTAAGACGGACTGCCCCATATACGATAGGGGCTGTGTCCCATCTAACTATCTCGTATATACCCCTGCACATAGTACGGTGTTTGGCACATAGTATGTGCTTAACAAATACCATTAAAAACAAAAAGGGTTGGACATAGTGCCAATCCCGTTTGGGTCTTGGAGTCTAAATAGGAGGGAGAACGGGCATATAATTCCCATTTTAACAGGAGGAGATTGAGGTGCAAAGAATTTAACTGACTTGTCCAAGGTTACACAACAGGCAGAGGACAGAGGACAGAGGACAGAGTTCAAATTAGAACCCGGGTTCTCTGGCTCTCAGCCTGTGTTCTTTACCCTACGCTTGCTGCTTTAGCTACTTCTCTCTACCTTGATGGGCAAATCACACCCTTATCATCGTCTCCGTCAAACCCAACTCACTCCCCCTCCCTCTGTTGGTCTCAAACTACCAACCCCATACGTGGATCACCTCTCCTGAACTCTTCCTCCTCTCCTGTGGCCATGCTAGAAAGTACTAGTGATGGAAATTCAAGGACAGACCAATTTCTGGCACTTCAAAGTCACCCTTACTTCACCCTAAATTTGCCTTTCTTCTGACTGCAATATTACTTCGCCCTCATCTGCTCCCTGTGCCCATTACTGCTACCAATTATTCCAGACCTTAAATTCGTTCAGTGAATCAGTGGTGGTCCCATATGGGACTCAGAGTCTAAATGTCCTAATCCTTGTGGGCAGGGAGCGTGTCTGCCAGCTCCACTGTATTGCGCTCTCCCAAGTTCTTAATACAGTGCTCTGCACACTGTAAGCACTAAAAAATAGCCATTTATCCTTGTACTCTTCTATTTCCTGTAGCTGTCATTTTTCATAATTTCTGTCTCCCCCTGGAGACTGTAAACTCTGTCTGGGCAGTGACTGTGCCTACCCACTCTACTGTATTGGACTTTCCCAAGCACTTATTGAACTCTTCCAAGTGCTTAGTACAATGCTTTGCACACAGTAAGTACCCAATAAATACCACTGCTTGATCGATTGAATGATCTGTCAAAGATCTCCACCTCTTCTCAGAGTCTACCCTTTCCCTAGGCCTCTAAACCCTTTAAAAATTCTTGCTGCCATCCTTGTCTATTCACCATTTTCAATCACTCACTCTACTGTCTCCTTTCTCCCGTCCAACAATCTCAGCTCTCCCTCACATTAATAAATAAGCCATCTCTGAACCCCACTACCCCCTCCAACTGGCATTCTATCCGCCTAGCCCCATTCCTTTCCAACTTCCTCACATGGTTTATATAGACCCACTGCCTCCATTTCCTCACCTCCAAATCCTTTCTCGACCCACTACAGTCTTCCCGCATACTCTGTTCCCCTGAGACTGCGATCACCGATGACCTCCTTCTTGCCACATCTAATGGGTTCCATTCTATTTTAATTCTCTCTTACCTTTTAGTTGCCTTTGATAACATGGACCAACCCCTCCTACTGAAAAGCTATTTAACAGTGGTTTCACCTACACAGTCTCTTTTGTTTTTCCTCATGCCTTTCAGACCCCATGTTCTCAGTTCCTTTCACTGGCTGCTTTTTGTCTCTCATTTCCTAACTTTGGATGTCCTGCAAAGATGTGTTCTTCACCTTTTATTACTCCCTTGGGGTGCTCATCCACTCTCATGATGTCAGCAACCACTACTATGTAAACTGATTTTTAATCCATTTAGTGTCCCCATCAGCAGTCTCACATTTCCTACTACCTGTAGGACATCTCCACCTGGAGGGTCGAGTGGCAGGTTATGGCTAAAATTCCCTCCCAAACACCCTCCCCCCCCCCACTTCCCCCATGCCACTTTCCCATCACAGTTGACACCACCACCATTCTCCATCGTCCCTATCTCTGAATCCTGCTTGTACTAGATAGACCACAGGCCTGGGAGTCAGAAGGTCGTGGGTTCTAATCCTGGCTCTGCCACTTGTCTGCTGTGTGACCTTGGGCAAGTCACTTCACTTCTCTGTGCCTCAGTTCCCTCATCTGTAAAATGGGGATTAAGACTGTGAGCCCTAAGTGGGACAGGGACCTGGTCCAACCCGATTATTTTGTACCTACCCCAGAGCTTAGAACAGTTCCTGGCTCGTAGTAAGTGCTTTGCAAATACCATAATTATTTTTAATATTATTATCTTCAATGTCTGACTTTTTCAACTCTCTCCTTAAGTGTGTTGCTTAATCACGTTGGCTTTTCTCCCACATCATTTCCCGACTCCGTCTCTTCCTCTCCATCCAAACGGCCACCATTCGCATCCACACAGTACTGCTTAGGTCACCTATCAGCCTCTTTCACCAGCCTCTTTCTCCATCTTCTATATTCTCCAGTCTATACTTCCCTCTACTTCTAGGATCATCTTTCTAAAATGTCATTCTACATACATCTCTCCACTTCTCAAAAGCAATGGAGAAGGACATGACCCACTGCTTTAGATCAGTCCATCTGTTTTGCCTATTATACTCCAACTCTCACTCTCCATTCTTCCCAAGATCACCTTTTCACTGGGATGGTAAGCTTCTTCCGAGCAGGTGTCATTTTGCCTACATGTATTGCATGCTTAGTACAGCAATCTGCATACAGTAGGCACTTCATAAATACTACTTATTGACCTATCTAGTCAAAAATCTTCCTCTTGGCTTCTCTATCCTTTGCGTTTGTTAATTAGATGAATTCCTCAAGCAAGTGCTATATCTTAAGTGAAGAATGCCATGCATCAGAATTCTTTAGGGCTCCAGGTGTGAATAGCCATCTAAGGAGAGAACCAGAAAATAAACAGATACTGGAGAGGAATTCACCAACTAGTATATGTATTAAGCATCACCATCTTGGGGTGCCAGAAAATGTATAACCATACTTTGAAGCTCAGCCACTCCCTCTCTTTCTCACCCCAGGATGCTGGGAGTTGATGGTCTAGACCATAAGCTCATTGTGGGCAGGGCTTTTGTTTGTTAAATTGTTTTATGGTACTCTCCCAAACACTTAATACAATTCTCTGAATGTAGTTAGTACTCAATAGGAATGATTGATTGATTGATTGCTCATTTGAAGGCCTGATAAACTCTCTACAGTCTTTTATGCTCCCTCCATTTCCTCCCCACTCTCAGGGTCACACCTGGAGAGTTTCCAGGCCTCTTGCAGTCTCGGCTATGGGAGGGAGTGTCAAACAGAGGCCTAACCATTCCATTCCTAGCTTGACCAGTGGCTAGCAAGTGGAAGTCAATCTGCTACAAGTCAAAACTCACCCATGCTGGGCAGCAGAGGCATCGGGGAGAATCGAGGAAGGAGGCTCGGGTTTACTGTGTGGAAGACAGCAATGTTAAACTACTTCCTTATTTTTACCAAGAAAACTCTATGGACATACTACCAGAATGATTGCAGATGGAGAGGGGGACACTCTCTCGAGATGTGTCCATGGTGTCGCTATGGGTCGTAAATGACTCGACGGCATAAGACAAGACCGCTTCATCCTCTGACCTCACCAAAGTTTGACAAGAACAGTTTTCCCAGTTGTTTCTTCCATAGTCTGGGTTTTCACTTCTACTGCAGTGCTCTTCTCCAATTATTCCCTTTGTTGACATAGGTTTCTTTTTTGGCCAAGAAGCATAGATTCATCGAGCTTCTTTGGATAAATTTGCAACACCAGTCATAGTATCATGGGATGAGCCTCAGAGGAAGAGTATTTTTTTGAGAATCAGTTTAAGCACACACACGACCCCTGAACAGTAAGTAGAAAGAGACAGGAGCCAAAGAAAATAAATAGTCTCTAAATGAATAAAATGTATTTATGAGTCTATGATACCAAGAATGGTGCTGATGAAAACCTAAAAAGAAGGCCTGGGAACTTTAGGAAAGAAGCAAGACAGGAAATAAAGAAAATTAAATTTATGTCTCCCTAACCACCAGCATTCACTAGGGCATCTTGCTTAAAGTAATGAGCCCAGAATGTGTCTCAAGGCCAAGAATGTCCAGTGGCAGGATATGTTCTTTTTGGAGGTTGTTTTGTTTTATAGATGGGTTACCATCTTAAGGTAGATTTGGCAGTTTTATCTTGCTAATCCAGTTGTTTGGAGGTGTGCCTTGCCTGGGATATTCTGGAGACTTATGTCCATGTGATGTTCAGATGGGATTAAAACTGTATTTTTCTATGATCCTTTGACCCAGAAACTATGATTCAAATTTGTAGTTTTTGTGGACACACACCGTTGACTAAACTCAGATTTGCAAATTTATATCATAGTAGTACATACGTGACTGAGACCAAGACTGTATGCACCAAGACATAAAGAAAGTTTGTAATTTATTTGAAAGCTAGAAAAGGGTCACGCCACAAGGCCAGAGTCCACAGATCAACTTCATTTCAGGAGCTGACTCATGTTTTCATATAAATCATATTGAGTTGCCTATTATAAACACCTTGTAAAATTCAAAAGGCTTTATGACTGTTATTAGCTACTGCAATAGTGATTTACTACCTAATTCCGACCCAATATGTTGTTGAGTGTGTTGAGAATATAGTTTATCCCATCTGCATTAATAATAGCACTGTATTGGATGAGCACTTCAAATGAAAATAGGATACCTACTGCCTTATATCTTCCAAATATCAGTGGCATTTCCACAGTTTTGCTTATGACTTAAATTAACCTTGTTAGTGACAACCATAAAGGTAGATTTTGTCTTCTGCCTATCACTATTCATCAGCCCACTAACCCCTTGAAGAAGAGGCAAAGTCCCAGATTTCTACATCTATCTTTTTAAGCTGTGCTTTTAAGAAGGAGACTTCCTTGTGGAGAATGGGAAGAAAGGAAGTTTAGAGATGCGTAAGAAATGATTGCAATAAAGCTTTTATGCTTCTCAAATGTGTTGAGCATTAGATCTGTAGTGGTCCCCAGCGGAATATAAACATGCATTTTTATACAGATTAAGGGAGGGCAACTCTCATTGATTAGATCGCCTGGCAGAAGAAATTAATTTTTATAGCTGCCTATTATTTTTGGAAGGTGATGCTCCCGATGGCAAAATCCAATCTATAGGCTTAGGTGTGATTGAAAAGGCAGGTGTGCAACTGACAATCTGTTCTCTCTTGTGTGGACAAAAAGGGAACTCCTTTGCTATTCTCTGGGCCTGTTGCTGTTTTTGAGACCACCTCTTGGTATCTCGATGGATCGGCAGGGATCCTCTCCTCATAGAGATCAACTCCTTTTGCAATTGCCGGCCCCCAGGGAAATTTGTTGGGTGTGATTAGCCCAACAGTTAGTGTGAAGAAGATAATTAGTGTGCATGGTTGGCATCTAACAAACTCCACACTCAAGCAAGAGTAATAATTTTAATAATTATTGTATTTGTTATGTGCTTACTATGTATCAGGCACTGTACTAAGCGCTGGGGTGGATACAAGCAAGTCAGATGGGGCACTGTGCCCATCCCACATGGGACTCACGATCTTAATGCCCATTTTTACAGTTGAGATAACTGAGACCCAAAGGAGTAAAGTGATTTGCCCCAGGTCACGCAGCAGACACGTGGCAGAGCTTGTTTCAGGCATGTTATATTGTCTATGATGAAAAAATGTCATAAAAACGTTTAGTTATTTCTTGTTAATTGGGAGTTTTGAGGGGGATCATTTATTAGCTATTCCTAGCATTCTTCAACTTCTAATAGCTAATTTATATGGGTATTTCCAACAAGTCTTATGTGCAAATTGGAGGGTGGATATTAGCAGGATATTTTCATAGTCAGTATATAAAAAATAAAAAACAACAACTTTGAGACATCAAAGGCAGAAAATCAAAATGTTAGTATAGCAAGTTTATAATTATTACCTAATAATAATTAATGTTCTATGATGATGTTATAGTCCATGATGTATATCTTCCTGCTATGAAATATTTCTCCTACATTTTTAGTGGCAGAGTGTAAAAGGGGAATTTAGTAAATAGTTTTAATGCTTGATATTTTGTAATATAGTTTTTGAGTATCAGAAACATTTTCAAAAATGTTTTAATATGCAAAGAAACTCATATTTCTCATTTCTTAAACTGCCTCCACTTTTTATAGGCAGGACAGATCTGTTTCACTCTGTCCCCTCATTTAAGCCTCCTTTCTCATCTTGATGGCTTTTCTCAGGAAGTGAAACAAAAGTTCAATTTCCAAGAACCCTTCAGCTGTTCGTTCAGTTGGGATTGCCAGGAAAGAGAATCGGGTACTTACAAAGTTGTGAGTACTAGCTTTGTGTTGCAGACACCTGTTGAATTAAAACTGAGGTAGGCTGCCTTCCAGCCTGTAACTCAGAAGCAATTGGAAAATCTTATTCCATTCCAGTTGTATCTTAGTGATGGCCGCTGAGAAAAATCTTGGAAGGGATTTTTTACCACAAGGCCAGAATGACTTGAACAAAGAGAACATCGAGAATATTGGCGATGGTGTGGTGCCCAGCCGTCGACGTTAAATGGACACAAAGTGTGCAATAATGAACTCATAAAATGTAGGTGAATATGCACAGATATATTGACTTTGGATACTTGGACCTCTAATGCATCCGCAATAAGATGAAATGTGGGAGACCCAAGTTGACTCTCCAACCTTTGTTTACTTAATCAGGTCATTTGCTTACCAAAGCTTCCCTTTCATTCATTTATTCAATTGTATTTACGAAGCACTTACTATGTGCAGATCACTGTACTAAGTGCTTGGGAAAGAGCAATACAACAATAAACACTGACAATCCCTGCCCACAATGAGATAACAGTCTCCTTCTTGACTAAATGAAATGCATGGAGTCTGGAATGTACTGTTGAAACTGGAGTGATATGAATAATAATAATAATTGTTAAGCATTTCTTCTGTGGCAAGCACTGTTCTAAGCCCTGTGGTAGGTACAAGATAATCAAGTTGGACCTTGGGCTTGCAATAGAAGAGGTATTGAATCCCCATTTTATGAGGAAACTGAGGCCCAGAGAAGTTAAGTGACTTGCCTGAAGTCACATAGCAGACATGAGTCAGAGCCAAGATTAGAACCCAGAACCTCCAGCTCTCAGGCCTGTGTTCTTTCCACTAGACTATTCTGCCGAGGCCCAACTCAGTAACAAAGGCACTAATCTTTCAAATGAAATCTGTTTGGCAGACTCTTTCTTGTTAAATCTATTTTCATTGTCTAATAACCCACCAAATTTGTATTTAGAGAAAGTTTTACAGTACTGGATCCTGGAAGACTCAAACTCAGTGGGTTCTTGAAGAGCAGTTGATTTCTCTTCTCAGCATGATGGAATAGCTGTAATTCATTGGTGGAGTAAAGAGAACAGTTAGGTTCCCTAAATGTACTTAACGTAATATTTGGTAGCAGATTTTGAGACAGAAACATTGAACACATGGCTTACGTCCTACAGGGTACCACGAGGACCGGTGCCGGGACCAATCACGTTCTGCATCCTCGTTAATAATACGGAAAAGAAGGGCCAATTAAATCTCTCTATTACCCTAAATGGAGAGATATCGCAAACACCACCGGTGACAGAGAAATGACATAAAGAGACTCGGAGCAGTCAGGCATATGGACAGGAAATCACTAGATGAGATTCAGCCGCAATAAGGGCATGCTAATGCATCTGGGGACAAATAATCTGAAACACAGATATTCGATGGGAGGAGGATATTTGGAAAGCAGTAAAGGCTGAAAGAGACCTAGGGGGATAGTGGACAACAAATTAGATTGGGATTTTCATTGTGTTACTCCAATAGAAAGAGCTAATGCAATCCTGAACTGGATTCTCTGAATTTCATCTTCAGGAGCCTGGAGGTTGTAGCTTCTCTCTAAATTGAGTCTGAAGCAGGTTGCTGCGTTCACTTCACAGCACCATTCCAGGGAGAGAAGGATCAACAGAGAATGCTAAAGGAACTGTTTCGGGGCAGGGAGGTTAGCCTTGAGTGAGTATCCTATGGGTTGTGAAGCAGACCGTCTCCTCAAAATGTCTCTGGCTCTGATGAAAAAACTTGCCACTGACTAGAAAAGTGTGGCTTCAGGTTTGCCAAAGAGCATTTTGGAAATCTCCCCCAGATAAACTGCTCTGAGCTAGGGACTGCTACCGTCCCACCTCGAAGAAGGCTTTGTGCCCACAGGTGGGTGTTTGGATCCATGGAAATAATAATGTGTGGTATTTGTTCAGTGTTGACTATGTGTTAAGCACTGTGTTCTGAGCTCTAGGGTGGAAACAGGGTAGTCAGGTCAGACATAGTCCCTGTCCCTCATGGGGCTCACAGTCTTAATTCCTATTTTACAAATGAGGTAACTGAGGCACAGAGAAGAAAAGTGCCTTGCCCAGAGTCACACTGCAGACGTGTGGCAGAGCTGGGATTAGAACTCAGGCCCTTCTTACTCCCAGGCCCATGCTCTACCCTCTAGGCCATCCTGCTCTGAGTTGGGCCTCACCTGATAAAACACCAGTGCATTTATCAGTTTAGTATTCATTTGTGTCTATTGTGCTTATCTATTCTCTCATTCTTATGTTTAGCACATTCATCAGTTTATTATTGTAGGCACAGTAATGATAATAATGATAATGATGACCATTATAACAATAATGGGCTTTGTTAAGCACTTCCTATGTGCCAAGCACTATAAAATGGGGAAGATACATAGCCCCCTCTCACGGTCGCACCTGGAGAGTTTCCAGTACTCTACCAATCTCGGCTACAGGAGGGAGAGTCAAGCAGAGGCCTACCCATTCCATTCCTAGCTTGGCCAGTGGCTAGTGAGTGGAAGGAAATCTGCTACAAATCAAAACTCACCCGTGCTGGGCAGCAGCGGCCTGGGAGAGAGTGGAGGTCAGAGACTCAAGCTTCCTGCACGGAAAGCGGCAGTGGTAAACCACTTCTGTATTTTTACCAAGAAAACTCTACGGATCCACTACCAGAACGTTTGCAGATGGAGAGCAGGGCAGTCTGGAAGAGATGTGTTCATGGTGTGGCTGTGGGTTGGAAACGACTCGACGACATAAGACAAGACAAGACGTTCTCTTGGACGTGAAAGGGAGGGATTTCTGGGAAGGAGGAAGGCTTAAGCAAGAGGTCAGCAGCAGGAGAGATGAGAACAAGGCCTGGGGCGTAGGTTACATTGAGAACAGCAGAGTGCAAACTGAGTATTCTAAGAGAAGTGAGTGATTGCTGATTGAGTCAGTTGTTAGGAGACAATTTTTTTAAATTGTTGTTGTGTTGGGTTTTTTTAACCACTTACCATGTGCCAAGCAATGTACTGGGCACTTGGGTAGATACAAGATAATCATGTCCCGCATGGGGCTCACAGTCCAAGTAGGAAATAGAAGAGGTACTGAATCCCCGTTTTGCAGATGAAGGGACCGAGGCATAGAGAAGTTATGTTTGCCAAGGGTCACCCAGCAGAAAATTGGCAGAGCCAGGCTGAGAACCCAGATCCTTTGATTCCCAAGCTTATGCTCTTCCCACTAGGCTGTGCTGCTTGTCTAGGCCTCACAGGTTCAGAGAGGAATAATCACTGTAAGATTTTGAAGGGTGGGGAGACATGTTCCTTCTCTTTTGTTATCAAAAATTCTAATTGAACAACTGGTATGTATAGAGCTCACTACTAGGCACCTGGGAAAAATGCAAAGGCCTTGTCTTTTACTTCTCTTGCATTTTTCCCAGGTGCCTAGTACTTGAGCTCTATACATACCAGTGGTTCAATCAGAATTTTTGATAGCGAAACAGAAGGAACCCTGAAAGTCCACGATCAATTTAGGAAAACATAAGCATCAGCCCTTCTGCAGTTCTTTAGATCCACAGAGCTTCGATTTCTAAATCCCATTAGTGTTTAGCCCCAACAGAGAGTGGGAAATTGAGAAGGAGAGTTTAGATGACTTATTAAGTCAATTCTAATGAGGAAGTTGGTGTCTGATCTCAGGAGTGAAGTCCGCTGCTTGCTTGGCTACATGGAGTTGGAGAATGCTGGGCCACAGATCCATGTCACTGGGTGGAAGTAAATCATTCATATTTATTGAGTACTTATAGTGTTCAGGGCACTGTACTAAACCCTTGGGAGTGTAAACTATAACAATATAACAGATGCATTCCCTACCGACAATGAACTTATAGTCTAGAGGGGGGCTGTGTACACAGTCATCCCTGGTTGGTGGTGAGCTGGAGCTCTGGAAAGTGTAAACCCTTTCTCCGTGTTTTCCCCGCAACTAGTAGTTCCATAGAACAAATTCCTGAGAAGAAGTTTTCACTTTTATTTTATTTTTTGTAAAGGTAGAAAATCTGCAGCTGCTGCTCCTACATTGAGCTCACTCTCCAAAGAAAACAGCCAATCCCTGGTATTTGTTGAGTGCTTACTGTATGCAGAGCGTGGCTCAGCGGAAAGAGCCCGGGCTTGGGAGTCAGAGGTCATGGGTTCGAATCCCAGTTCTGCCACTTGTCAGCTGTGTGACTGTGGGCAAGTCACTTAACTTCTCTGTGCGCCTCAGTTCCCTCATCTGCAAAATGGGGATGAAGACTGTGAGCGTCACGTGGGTTAGCCTGATTACCCTTTATCTACCCCAGCTCTTAGAACATTGCTATGCACATTGTAAGCGCTTAACAAATACCAACATTGTCATTATTATTACCAACAGAGAACAGGTGGCTTTAACCCGAGGACTAATGACCAGAAATCCCAAAATGCCTTTGGAGGCTTCCTGAGACAAACAACCTTGCAGAAAGCAGAAACCCACCTGCCTTAACACATCTAGTAAAAATTTCAGGTGCAGGTTGGAAAGTCTTCAGATTTTATTTACCTTTAAATGAGTCTGTGGGAGTTGATATTGTCCCACAGAACTACTTGTTGATATTTACTACAAAAGAAGTATTACTGTAATATGTTCACCCACACTGTAGTGTTTGTATGCATTGTGAAGTAGCTTGTGTCTCCCAATGCTAAAATTAATACTGTAAGAGGGGTGGGTGGTGAAATTGTTTGTGGGCTGGGAATTTTTTCTGAACTGTTGGTGAAGCCATGATAAAAGGTCCACTATCCACATAAGACATTAATATATTTCTTATGATGCTTGCAAATGCAGCAAGAAAGCAATTCAGGGGGTTATTTGATCAATCAGCCGATCAATCGATCATATTTATTGAGCATTTGCTGTGTGCAAAGCACTGTATTAAGTGCTTGGGAGAATATAATGTAGCAATATAACAGACACATTCCCTGCTCACAGTGAGCTTACAGTCTAGAGGGGGAGACAGACATTAATGTAAATAAATATATTATGGATATTTAGGTAAATGCTATGGGGCTGGGAGAGGGGATGACCATAAGGAGCAAGTCAGAGCGATACGGAAGGGAATGGAAGAAAAGGAAAAGAGGGCTTAGGTATGGAAGGCCTCTTGGAGGAGATGTGCTGTCAATAAAGCTTCAAAGTGGGGGAAAGTAATTGTCAGATGTGAAGAGAGAGGGCATCCCAGGCCAGGGGCAGGACATGGGCGAGAGATGGGTGGTGAGATGCCAAGTGAGTCTATGGTAAGAGTGTCCATCCCCCATTCCCTGTGTTATTCAACATGCTGAATTGTCTTTCACTGCATCTCCTTCCCTAGGCTATTAAAGAGTGGGTTCTCTGAACAGTGTTCTCTGAAGATCTGATTTGGAATGGCTGCAAAAAGTACTAGATATATGAATGGGACAGATGTCTTCCACTTCCTGGAAACTCCTTACTTACTTTCCTCTCCCTCTCTGACCGTTCCTCTCTCTCCCTCTATCTCCTCCTTCGTCCTTACTTTCTTTGCTCCTTTAAAGATGGACCATCACACAAGATCTTTTATTTTGATGGAAGAATGGTTTGGGTATGTAGACTGGGAAAAGCGTCTTGGGTGAATATATTGGAAAACCACTGATTGAGTTCTTAACATGTGGTAGCCTTGTCCTTGTTTCTGAGTAAGCCACCAAAATATTGGGTGTTGACTAAGCAACAGAATGTAATGAGACTCCTAGATCCCAAGAACCAAGAACTAGGAGGGGTTAAATTTTGCTGGGCAACCAATAGCACAAGAAGTCTACTACATGGATAGTATGTCTACACAGCAGGACCGAGAACATAAGCAAAATATTATCTGATCTTAGATCTAAATGGATGGCAGATGCAAGAGTAGTGATTTGTGAGTGATATTCCAAGTGAGGGGAAGCCAGGCAAAAATCTGAGTTGCTGATTGATGCTTACAGGGTGTCTTAGTAACTTTAGTAAATGATCATGCAAACCACAGGGAAAAGACAGAGTGGGTGGAGGGAAGAACATTCCCTGGCTGGAAACTTACTAAGAATTGAGCAAGGCCAGAGAAAAGAGTGTTTCCAGAAGTAGAGGGAAAAAATGGTCTGCTTTTGCCTGGACAAATAAATCACTACAGAGGAGTCAAATGAAAGACCAATTAGACTGAGTATTTTCTTGGAAAAATCATCTCTTACATCCCATAAATTAGCAGCACCGAATTCATCCCCAGCTTCGGATGTGTACAGAGGGTGTGAGGGAGGGGAGCCAGACTTGGGAAATAGATCTAGAGCCTTGGTAGCATTTTGGGAAACTGCCTGGGGAATGCTGACTGATGAAGGAACCTGCATTTGGTTCTTCCGGTAAGCACGTGGTTGGCCTCCCACCTTGAAAGGAAGGGGAGGGTGCACGTTAGCTTGGGTTAGGCCCCATATTGTCCAATCAGCAGGAGGACCCTCCAGGGTCTTGGCAAAGCCCTACTAAAATCACATGTGTCCAGGAATCTTTCCCTGACTAATCCCCCCTCTCTCCCCCCAATTTTCTCTCCCTACTGCACCGACCCACTGTAGTCCTTACCCCCTTAGCACTTAGGTATGCCCCCTATCCCCAATCCAATGTACCTATGTACATATCCGTACACTCAGTTGTTTCCCCTATCTGCCATTTATTTTTACGTTCATCTCCCCTGCAAGGCTGTAAGCACCTTGAGTACAGGGATCATGTCTTTTCACTCTATTGTACTCTCTCAAGTTTTTCATATAGTGCTCTGGTCTAGTGGGTGGAGCATGGACCTGGGATTCAGAAGGTTGTGGCTTCTAATCCCTGCTCTGCCACTTGTCTGCTGCGTGACCTTGGGCAAGTCACTTCATTCTCTGGAGCTCAGTTCCCTCATCTGTAAAATGGGGAATGAGACAGTGAGCCCCACGTGGGTTAGGGATTGGGTCCAACCCCATTTACTTGTATCCACTCCAACGCCTAGTACAATGCCTGGCACATTGTAAGCACTTAACAGATATCACTGTGATTATTATTATTATCTTCTCCAGGGTGTAGATCAGTGCTTGATGCTTAGTAAGTGCTTAACAAATACCATAAAAAATAAATAAATAGACATCATTGATTGATTGGCTTTACAGGTTGTAGGGCACCATTTTGATCTGGTAGATGGAAGTGACATTCAGATCCTGCAAACTGAGGAAGTTGCTTTTATTCCAATTTAGCAAGGGTGGAGGTTCACGTTCTTCAGGATTTTCATTCGGATGTCCACTATGACTTCAAAAATTGGCTCTGCACTGAGATCTTCTTCCAGACTTCTTCTCCATTAGTGGGTCACAGTAACAAAGGAATTGGCCGAAAAAATCAAGCAGATTTCTCCACTTCTTAAGTGTAATGTCAGGGGTTACAAGGCAACTCAAAATTTCCCCAAATAAAGCTGTGAAATGGAAGAGTTTTGAGTACTAACAGATACACATATTGTGATGTTGTGAGGAACTAAAATATATTGAACAATACTCACCTATTTAAGATGAAGGGTAAGATTTTTGTAAAGCTGCACCACCAGACTGGGCCAAAAAGCAGAACTGGCTGCAAGCTAGAAGTCCATTTTTCTTGTCCAGCATGTTTAGAGTTGATAGTCCAAAATGAAGTGCCTCACGCATTTCCTTTCAAACAAAGAAACTCCAAAATTTGATTGACTGATGCTTATTTTCCCAACAGCTTTTTGTAAGCTCCAGCTTCATGACAGAGACAATCATCTTTCCATACGTATGAAATAACCACAACATGCCTCCCAGTCTTTCATCACCCAAATGAGGGCAGTTAATGTTTAAGTGTAGAGAATAGGGAACATAATGATGGATAAATTATAAGTTTGGGGATATGAAAAGTCAAACTGTGTAAATATGTATTTTAAACCGCAAACAGAATGTTAATGCATCTTTCCCATTAACTCTCTAACTGAAATTACAGAGTGGAATGTGAGGCAACTCCCACAGAATGGCTAGGATGTTTTCAGATTTAGAACGGCACTAGACAAACGTCCCCTTGTCAGACAAAGCGGGGATTGACACCGTTCTTAAATATTGTCAATGAAAGCATAATGATGCAAAAATAGGCTGAACATCGATATTGAAATTGAGGTCACTAAAGATAGGTGGCAAATGGAAGCTATTTGGCTTGGGTTTCTAGTACGTTCTCTTCAGCCAGGCAATAGAATCCTGCCTGGAGCGCAGTGATTTCAAGCATGATGTCCCACACCTAGAAACCGGTTATTGGTTCTTCATTTCACTTGTCCCTGAGGTCATGGTATCACATCTTTTACCTCTCCTATATGTCCCCAGGCATCTTCGTTCCTGCTAGGGCCATGGTAGCCACTCAATTAGTGATGTTTAAGATGATGCTGAATCCCGGGATTGGGTTACTTTACAATCAATCAGCCAATCGGTAGTCTCAATGAAATAACAGCATATCTGTCAAGTACTTATTCTGATCCAAGCACTGTACTAAGTGCTGGGGGTAGATACAATGTTAACAGACCAGACACAGTCGCTGTCCCGCATAGGGTTCACAGACTAAGAAGGAGGGAGAAAAGGTATTGAATCCCCATTTTACAGATGAGAATACTGAACCACGGAGAAGTTAAGTGATTTAAGTGACACAAGCAAATGGCAGACCCAGGTCTCCTGACTCTTAAGCCCTTGCTCTTTCCACTAGGCCATACTGCTTACTCTGTTCAGAACACCATACTAAGGTTTTGGGAGGGTACCGTCGAGTGAGTAGAGCTGATCCTCGCCTTCAAGAAGATTACCCCATGTCCAGTACCTCTGTTGACCACTGAGTTTATTTAGATTACGGATGCAGTTAATTGACTTTTTAAAATTTGGATGGGCACGGTGTACTTAGCCCCATATTATATTAGTATTTAATATAATATATAACTACATAATATATAACTATATTAGTTATTAGTCAACAAATGAATTAATCCTGACTACTTGGTCCCTGGGTTGCCCGACAAAGGTAACAACCTAATCTGAAGCGGAGACAATCAGAAGTTGCCAGAAAGATATGTTGACCTGCCTTTCCTTGAAGATTGTGTTACTCGCTGTTAACAAAGCTTACCTTGTGTTCACTAAAATAACCCAAACACTTGTTGACAAATCTTGTTGAAGATTATTGCTAAACTTTTCACCTGCTCCAATATTAATGAATAGTAGGATGGATGCCACACGGATCATAGGGGAGGGTTTCCTGAGCTAGTGAATAAACAAAGGGTCGGCATAGCTCTGCTCTAACATAGAAAAGCAGCATGGCTTAATGGAAAGAGCCTGGGTTTGGGAGTCAGAGGTTGTGGATTCTAATCCTGGGTCTTCCACTTGTCAGCTATGTGACTTTGGGCAAGTCACTTAATTTCTCTGTGCCTCAGTTATCTCATCTGTAAAATGGGGATTACCCACGTGGGGCAACCTGATTACCTTGTATCTACCCTATGTAGATACCCTTGTATCTATGTATATAGTAAGTGCTTAACTAATACCATCATTATTATCATTATTATTATTATTATGGCCTTTCACACCTTTTCCCTAAAGTGGATTCCAGGGGCCATGATCCTGTGGAAAAGTGTTTAAAATATCCAACAAGCAGTGGAAAATGTGCCCCGCAAATCCTCTCTCTCTTCCTTCTCTATGATCTCTCAAGAGATCACTCTCTCCTACTGCACTTCTGACCCTTTCCCTTCTCACCTTCTGAAAACACTTGTGCCTACACTCCCCCCCCCCCCCACCACGCATGCCTTCAAACATGTCCCTTTATCCACTATCAAAATCTGTCAATCAGGTAATCAGTGGTATTTATTGAACATTTTACTGTCTGCAGAGCACTGTACTAAGCTCTTGGGAGAGTACAACGAAGCAGTTGGGTGACCCATTCTTTGCCCACAGTGAGCTTACAGATCAGAGAGAGAGACAGACATTAATATAAATAGAATATTTATAATACATAATTTTTGGATATGTACATAAGTGATGTGGGGCTGAGGGTAGAGCACATACCAGCTCTTAAAGCAGTCTTCTCCAGGTCCCACTGCAGTATCCAGCAGTTGCCTCATCTCTCTCCTCCCATTCCAGTCCAAAATCCTCAAACGAGTCATGTACTCCTACTGCCTCCGTTTCCTTTCCTCCAACTCCCCTTCTACACTCTACAATCCCATTTCTTCCTCCTTCGCTTCACTGAGACCACACTCTCTGAGGTTACCAATGTTGACCTCCTCATCATATCCGTCAGACTCTGTCTTAATCCTTCATGACATCTAGACTAACCTGATAGACCACCCCTTTCTCTGAAAAACAGTCTAACCCTACTTTTTTTGGACACAGTCCTCTCCTCGTTCTCCAAGTAGAAACTTCACTCCAAGCATTCAGTCAGTCTTTCTCTCCTTCTCATTTACAGTCTTCTCACACATTAGAGCACGATCCCCCAATCCACTCTTATCATTCCTCTCAAGCTAACCTCTGCCTTGTGCCTCATTTTCTTCTCCCACCACCAACCTCTTGCCCCTTTCCCTTTCCCCTTGCATGGGATTCCCTCCCATTTCATAGCCAACGGACCATAACTCTCCCATCTTCAAAGCCCTTCTAGAGTCACATCTCCTAGGAGGCCTTCCCTGATTAATTCCTAATCTTGTCTTATGCTGTCGAGTCATCTTCGACCCATAGCGACGCCATGGACACATTTCTCTCAGAATACCCTATCTCCATCTGCAATCTTTCTGATAGTATAGCCATAGAATTTTCTTGGAAAAAATATGGAACTGGTTTATCATTGCGTCCTTCCCCACAGCAGAGTTGAGTCTCCACCCTCGACTTTCTCCCGTGCTGCTGCTGCCCTGCACAGGTGAGTTTTGACTTGTAGTAGATTGCCTGCCACTCGCTAGCCACTGCCCAAGTTAGGAGTGGAATGGATATGCCTCCTCCTGACTCTCCCTCCTGTAGTCGAGACTAGAAGAGTTCTGGGAACTCTCCAGGTGTGACCCTGAGAGGGGAATTTCTAATCACCCTCTCATATCCCAAAACTCATACATCAGTATCTTCTTACCACCTACTTAGAGTGTGAGCTCCATGCGGGGACAGGAACTCTTGTATCTACCCCAATGCTTAGAATAATGATAATAATAATGATGATGGCGTTTATTAAGTGCTTGCTATGTGCAAAGCACTGTTCTAAACGCTGGGGAGGGAATACAAGGTGATCAGGTTGTCCCACGTGGGGCTCACAGTCTTAATCCCCATTTAACAGATGAGGTAACTGAGGCACAGAGAAATTAAGTGACTTCTCAAAGTCACACAGCTGACAAGCGGCAGAGCCGGGATTAGAACCCATGACCTCTGACTCCCAAGCCCGGACTCTTTCCACTGAGCCACGTTGCACTGATGGGCATAAAGTAAACGCTTAACAAACCCCATAATCATTACTATTACCTAAATTTTTAAGTACTCACAATTTCTTTAGCACGTGTGTAATATATATTAAATTCTATCACCTCTTCTTTTTTGTATTCATTAGTTCCTTTCTTCCCCCCTGTAGATGGTAAACTCCTTGAGGGCAAGAATCATGTAGCGTACTCTCCCAAGCATCTCATGCAGTGGTCTGTAGGCAGTCAGCAATCAATAAATACTATTGATTGATTATTGTAGCCAACAGATGTCCTCAGGTGTGAATGCAGCATCTTCTGGAGGCCAGTTTTGTTCACTGAGGAAGCAGAGGTGTTGTCTACATAGCACACTCCATAGAGAGTGACCAGAGGTGTCATTAGAAGTGATTGATCATAGTCTGCAGAAATTTGATCTAGGAAAGTCCTGATGGTATCCGTCCTTTAGCCAAAGCAGAGAGTGAGTCCTCGGAGAGAAAATCTGGTGGCGCGGAATGTATATCAGTAGAAAATATTCTCCTACGTTCCAGAGTAGCTGTTTCGACCTGGCTACCTGGAGTACTTTAGAGCAGTTATTTCAGGCAGTGATCTTTTGTGAGAGCCTCACTCATTCTAGAATCTAGGTTTTGTGTGCTTGTCAGGAGCAGGAAGAGAAGACGGTGATCAGGGAGATGCTCAGTGATGAGCTTGGCTTTTCCTGAATTGTAGGTGTTTCCAATTAGCTGAGTTCTCAAAGGCAGCCTGTTAACCTATGTAAGGGGAGGGAGGATGTTTCACTGGTCAGTTCCTGGCCCTCTTCTGTTCTCCATTTACACTCACTCCCTCGGTAAACTCATTCACTCTCACGGCTTTGACTACCATCTCTACGCAGATGACACGCAGATCTACATCTCCGCCCCTGTCCTCTCCCCCTCCCTTCGGGCTCGCATCTCCTCCTGCCTCCGGGACGTCTCCACCTGGATGTCAGCCCGCTACCTAAAACTCAACATGAGCAAGACTGAACTCCTCATCTTCCCTCCCAAACCCGGTCCTCTCCCAGACTTCCCTATCACCGTGGATGGCACGACCATCCTTTCCGTCTCTCGGGCCCGCAATCTCGGTGTCATCTTGACTCGTCTCTCTCGTTCACCCCACACATCCTATCTGTTACCAAGACCTGCCGGTTTCACCTTTACAGTATCGCCAAGATCCGCCCTTTCCTCTCCACCCAAACGGCTACCTTACTGCTACGGGCTCTCGTTATATCCCGGCTAGACTACTATGTCAGCCTTCTCTCTGATCTCCCTTCCTCCTCTCTCGCCCCGCTCCGGTCTATCCTTCACTCCGCTGCCCGGCTCATCTTCCTGCAGAAACGATCTGGGCATGTCACTCCCCTTCTTAAACACCTCCAGTCGTTGCCTATCGACCTCCGCTCCAAACAAAAACTCCTCACTCTAGGCTTCGAGGCTTTCCATCACCTTGCCCCTTCCTACCTCTCCTCCCTTCTCTCTTTCTACCGCCCACCCCGCACACTCCGCTCCTCCGCCGCCCACCTCCTCACCGTCCCTCGGTCTCTCTTATCCCGCCGTCGACCCCTGGGCCACGTCCTCCCGCGGTCCTGGAACGCCCTCCCTCCTCACCTCCGCCAAACTGATTCTCTTCCCCTCTTCAAAACCCTACTTAAAACTCACCTCCTCCAAGAGGCCTTCCCAGACTGAGCTCCCCTTCTCCCTCTACTCCCTCTACCACCCCCCCTTCACCTCTCCGCAGCTTAACCCTCTTTTCCCCCCATTTCCCTCTGCTCCTCCCCCTCTCCCTTCCCATCCCCTCAGCACTGTACTCGTCTGCTCAACTGTATATATATGTTCTTGTCTGTCCGTCTCCCCCGATTAGACTGTAAGCCCGTCAAACGGCAGGGACTGTCTCTATCTGTTGCCGACTTGTTCATCCCAAGCACTTAGTACAGTGCTCTGCACATAGTAAGCGCTCAATAAATACTATTGAATGAATATATATTTTCATTACCCTATTTATTTTGTTAATGAAATGTACATCGCCTTGATTCTATTTAGTTGCCATTGTTTTTACGAGATGTTCTTCCCCTTGACTCTATTTATTGCCATTGTTCTCGTCTGTCTGTCTCCCCCGATTAGACTGTAAGCTCACCTCCTCCAAGAGGCCTTCCCAGATTGAGCCCCCCTTTTCCTCTGCTCCTCTTCCCCTCCCCAACGCCCCTATTCCCTCCCTCTTCTCTACCCACCTCCTCACCCCACAGCACTTGTGTTTATATGTACATATTTATTATTCTATTTATTTTATTAATAGAGGCAGGGACTGTCTCTATCTGTTGCCGACTTGTTCATTCCAAGCACTTAGTACAGTGCTCTGCACATAGTAAGCGCTCAATAAATACTATTGAATGAATGAATGAATGAAAGGATTTTCTCTCCCAAACAGTTGTCCGGAATGCAGTGAGCAAAGCGAAGAGGATCATTCTGCACTACTCAAGGCCACTAGACTCCTTTTCTCTCAGTCACACTCATTTGTGAATCTTACAGAGTTGACTCCCAAGTCTAACTGACCTACTCTTCCAAGCTGGTGGTTACCAGCATTCAATATCAAATTGGCCATTAAGAAAGTTTGTCTTTTCAGTAGAGTGTCTCTGCTAAACCTTATGCTCTGCCTTATTGCAGTCATTGGTCCCCCCTTCCCTGAAGAATAAGATGCTTAGTGCTTTGCATATGGTGAGCATTTAATACATTCTAGTGAATGAATGAATGAATGAGTGAATGCTTTAAGGCCACCCTGAATTGTTGATTACAATAACCACGACAGTTAACCCAGGTCCAGAGTCTGAAAGAAAGCAGCCTGACCTAGTGGAAATAGCACAGTCCTGGAAGGTAGACGACCTGGCTTCTAATCCTGGTCTACCAATTGTCTGCTGTGTAGCCCTGGGCAAATCATTTACTTTCTCTGTGCTTGTGTTTTCTCTTCTGTAAAATGGGATTTAAATTCCTCATGGGATTTGTGAACCTCATGTGGGACAGAGCCTGGACCCAACGTGATTAACTTGTATCTGCACCATGTTTAACAAATACTATTGTTACTTTTATTATTATGCTCTGGGTAGCTCTTCTGGTGCTAATCTCCTACCTGTGCCTCGTTCTTGGCTGTCTCGCTGTTGACCCCTGCCCCACATCCTACTTCTGGCCCTCCCTCCTCACATCCACCAAACTAGCATACTTCCCCTCTTCAGAGCCCTAAGGAAAGCTCACCTCCTCCAAGAGGCCTTCCCAGATTGAGCCCCCCTTTTCCTCTGCTCCTCTTCCCCTCCCCAACACCCCTATTTCCTCCCTCTTCTCTACCCACCTCCTCACCCCACAGCACTTGTGTTTATATGTACATATTTATTATTCTATTTATTTTATTAATGATGCATAAATATCCATAATTCTATTTATTTATATTGATGCTATTGATGCCTGTCTTCTTGTTTTGTTTTGTTGTCTATCTCCCCCCTTCCAGACTGTGAGCCCCGTTGCTGGGTAGGGATTGTCCCTATTTGTTGCCGAATCGTACTTTCCAAGCACTTAGTACAGTGCTCTGCACACAGTAAGTGCTCAATATGTACGATTGAATGCATGAATGAATAAATGAATAAGACTTCTGAGCCCACCTCCTCTGTGTCCCATATCTTGGCCTTCGGGACCTGGCTATTCATTGTCACTGAAGGCATCATTGTTCTGAAACTGGATTGAATTGGGGGATCTTTTTCCAGGATGATGAAACCTCTTAGGCAATCTCCTCCTGGTAGAAGAGTGCCCTTGTAAAAATGGGTGAAGAAATATTTCAGAGACTTCACAGGCATCTGTGGTCGGGAAGTGAAATCTGACTGTAAGCTCATTGTACGTGGGGGATGTGTCTGTTTTATTGTTATGTTGTGCACTCCCAAGCCCTCAGTACAGTCTTCTGCACACAGTCCATTCCCAGACTGAGCTTCTCCTTTCCCTCTGCTCCCTCTGCTCCCTCTCTGCTCCCCTTCCACCCTCTGCTCCCCCTCTACCCTCTGCTCCCCCTTCCCCCCTTCACCTCCCCTCAGCTAAGCCCCCTTTCCCTCTGCTCCTCCCCCTCTCCCTTCCCCTCCCCTCAGCACTGGGCTCATTTGGATATATTTTTATTACTCTATTTTGTTAATGAGGTGTCCATCCCCTTGATTCTATTTATCGTGATTGTGGTCTTGTTTTTGTCTGTCCGTCTCCCCCGATTAGACTGTAAGCCTGTCATTGGGAAGGGATTGTCTCTATCTGCTGCCGAATTGTACATTCAAGCACTTAGTACAGTGCTCTGCACATAGTAAGCGCTCAATAAATACTATTGAATGAATGAATGAATAGATACGATTGACTGACTTACTACCTGACTAAATTCCCCAAGAGAGAATCCTCAAGTTAACACCTAGTCAGCAGCATTCTTAACCACACTGAACAACCCCAAACACCAACTTCATTTTCCTCTCTGACAACTCCTTCTCTCCACCACAGCAAAAAGTTTACGCCTTCTCAATATTTGGCGTGGGGTTCAGGCTGAAGATGAATGTCAATCAAGAAATAAGCATCTTCTTTCCCGGCCCTTTGTGGTTCCTTGCAGTCCTGTCTTTGTGGCATCATCAAAGAAAGGAAGTTAAACCATAGGACTTGTCTATATGGTATCTCTCCCTCTTGGATCATTTGGTTCTGTCAGTTCATTTAAGGCGGCAGTGTCAGAGTATCTGACGCGAATATGTTTTAATTGCCCAGGCTGACAAGCGGGAGTTTGAATGCGTCCCAGGCTTGTTTTACAATTAGTCTCTGCTGCTTCAGAATGAGCAGACCTTGCTGGTACATTCCATTCATCAAACCAGAGAAAATAAACTAAATAGAGGAACAAAGGCATTAAGGAACTGCTTGCCTCCTGCTTAACATAAGGACTGCTATTTCCCTGCCAGTGCTATGCCTGGCCTGGAGGTAGAATCAATGTTGGATAGCGATAGCCTGTTCAAGACAGGGACAAAAGGATCACAATTAGAGTCAATATTTGCTCAGAGCCTTTATTTAAAGTGAAATGATTTCAACCGGTTCATGGTTTCTGATGCAGCAAGCAGTCAGAGTCTAGAACGGCGGGGTACGGGCCACAGAGTTAAGCGGAGAAAGTTCATTTGAAAGTCATGTTTTGAGGCTTCCAGTATAAATTATATGCAGTTGTGCAAACATGTCAGAGTTTGGTAAATTGGATTTGTTTAATGTAAACAACTTTTGACCAAAATAATAACACAGCTTTAGAAAAAGACATTAAGTGCCCACTTTTGAAGCGTTTGTATAACTTAACACACAAGAAAACTTTACTATAATTATATGCAGAAGTATACAAAGGATAAATGTTATTTACTCGATCCAACCTCCATAAAATAAGCCTCCAAACATGCTTTACTGGTTGCATTAATCTTAGTCTAGCAATCACCCGACAAAACCGTGGATCTGGAGAGGGTTTTGCTGGTGTGCTGATTTTTTCTTGATGTCAAAATTAGTCGTTCAAATTAGAACCATGTTTGGTGCCTAGGTGATGCTAGAGTAATGTGCAAAGGATGGAAAAGCTCTTAATAGTGGCCACCTGAACTTGATTAAAACATAACCTGTCAAACTCAGTGGAGCGACTTTTGAAAATACTTAATGTAATTAAGAGGAACATATTATGGAAGGTCAAGTGACTTACTTTTGAATCCACTTGGAATCTGTCATCAAATGGATGGAAATTGCAGTTTGAGAGAGTTAATGAAATCTGCATGGCAAAATACAGGGAAGTTTGGAGCGAGGGTTTAGCTAGTCCAAGAGAAGCAAAAAAGCCTGGTGGAAGGTTTTAAATGCCGTTATAGAGGAGAGGGGGACCTTTTTCTGTGGACTCAGCTGGGAGTCAGGGCACCAGAGTGGTTTGAAGCCCATGGGTCTCTTCCTCTCAGCACAGAAAAGAGACCAGAAGAAAGGAGGACGAGAGAGGGAGGAGGTAATTAATAATACATTCATTCAGTCGTATTTATTGAGCACTTACTTAGTGCACTGTACCAAGCTCTCGGAAAGTGCAATTCAGCAACAAATAGAGAAAATCCCTACCCGACAACAGGCTCACAGTTGAGAAGTGGGGGAGACAGACATCAAAACAAGTTAACAGGCATCAGTAGCATCAGTATAAATAAATAGAATTATAGATATATACACATCATTAATAAAATAAATAGAATAATAGATATGTATATATATGCACGAGTGCTAAGGGGTGGGGAGGGTAATAAGAATGGTTGTGGTGTTTGTTAAGCGCTTACTATGTGTCAATCACTGTACTAAGCGCTGGGGTGGACACAAGCAAATCGGGTTGGACACGGTCCCTTTCCCACATGGGGGCTCACGATCTCAAGCCCCATTTTACAGATGAGGGAACTGAGGCACAGAGGAGTGAAGTGACTTGCCCAAGGTCACACAGCAGACAAGTGACAGAGCTGGAATTAGAACAACTGACCTTCCGACTCCCAGGCCTGTGCTCTACCCACTATGCCATGCTGCTTCTCTGAAGTAGCCACCTTCCCACCTCCCTGCTTATCGATAAATGAAATCCATAGCAGCGACTCTTGGCCCAGCCCAGGGTGGACCTGGCGCCATCCCCGTCACTCGTCGCTCTGGCCGTGTTGCCCTTATTTGTATTGCCGTTCCAAATGGTCAATTGTGTTGATCCTCAGGAGCAAGACCCCAGGGTTTCAAGGCCGAGACATGCTAGCTTTCTCCCATGGACCTTGGGGTAATTTTCAGGAACATTTGCCCACTCCGTTCCCCCGCCCGGCCTCTCCCTCCCTGTCACAGGGGTCAGAAGTCATCATCACATCTCATTGTTTGGCAGGAAAAGAGGCCGTGTTGGCGGCCTGGCGGGGTTGTGATTCGGTCTCGTTTGGGGCGTGCAGATTACAGGCGGGTAAAGCCCGTCTTTCACTGACTATACTGTGGGAGGGCCCAATCTCTCACAAACCCTAGTGCGGTCTCCATGCCAGAATGCCGCCTTCTGGAGATTAAATTACTTAATGCTTTGCTGTGTGTTTTAGCCTCAGGGTGCTGTTGACAGAAGGCAGTGTTTTTCTTCCCTCATTGCTGTCTCTCCTCTTAATTTTTTCGCGTTGCATTTGTCTACATTAGCAGCAGTATCTCTGTTTGAAAAAGGATTACATTAGTCAAAACGTTGCCACATATGATTTGCCCCCTTCCTTAGAAACTGACACGAGAATAAGCAACACGTTTAATCTTTTGCAGCGAATCAGAGAGGCTTCCAAACCTGAAGATTTTACCCTTTTAACTCAGGCCTTTCCACTCTCCTCCCACTTCCTAGTGTTGAAGACTGCTGGAGATGGTGAATGAAGAGGTTAAACCTCCTAGTTTGGAAATGTCTTTGATATGCCAGGAAAGGATTAAACACCCTGCTGGATCTGATGGATTGTAGAGTTGCTTACATGAGTTTTTGAACTGAAAGAACCACTCTGCCCTGTTTTTCTTAGGCTGCAATTGTGAGCATTTGCAAGCCTGTGTGTATTTGGGGCAATATATACACATATATACAGTACACGTAATTAATTTGGTTCTCCACAGAATAGCGTGGAGCATTAGGATAAACCCCAGTGCTCATCCTGAAATAGAATAAGAACAGTAACAGTCCGTTAACTCTCTATAAGCCAGTCTCCCGCCTCCAGTCTCACCTATTTTCTGGTCTCTGGTGAAACGTAGAGCAGGGGGTAGAATTTGGGAGAAAGCCCGTGGATCCGCTCTGCAATTCTCGGGAACACTCGCTCCACCTTACAAACCCCGCTAGAATGCCAAAATCCCAGATGGGGAACCTGAGCCTAGGGAAAGACTTGGAAAGGTCCTCTCTAAGTATCAAAACATTTCAGAAAGGACTTTCCACTTTCCTCGGTTGCTGTTGCCACTTTACTCTATGGCCGGAAGGGAACTTGGGACAAGTTTCTAGCAGGAATGCCTCCTCCTCCCAGGTTCTGCCCCGGCCCCAACCGGCCCCCTTTCACAACCCTAGCAGCCGAGGTTCCCAAAGGAACCGAGCTCATATTGGTAGCCATTTTAGGATGATGTGAAGGATGCCACGGTCTGTCCATCCCTGTCAGAGTGGCTTTATCTTTTCTTAGTTCACAAGTTCACAGGTAAAGTTAAAAGTTACTTGCTGCTTCTCTTCCAAAGAACGCTGTCTGCTTGCCATGGCAACCTTTTCCTGGGGTTTTCTAATTGTCAAGGGCTGGGTTCAAAGTTCACAGAGCTAGTTATTGTGTGTGTGTGTGTTTTTTTTTTTTTGAGGGGATAGGGGCTGGTTTGCAGCACTATTTAAAGCAAAGATGCCAAATGAAAGTTCCTCGTTTTAAGTTTGTGCTTACACAAAGCTTCTTTGTGGTTTTTTTGGCCTGTCAGACTTGTCAGGCGTGGTAAGAAAAAGTATATTGTTTCCAGCACTTGGATTCCTTTCCTTCTGACATCTGCCACTCTGTAAAGATGATAAATTCCTGCCTCATTAGCCAGGGGTGTGGGATTACAGGCTGACAACACATTAATCACCAGCTTCTGTGGCAGGCTGACTAGCAATAGGCATTGTTAACAAAACTTTTCTAATATGTCACTCTTCTCTATGACAGCCTGTAATCAATCATCTTGATTGACAGCGCTGATAGATTACACTATTTATACTTTGTGTAATGAAAGATAGCGTTTCCACCTACTGTCATTTCTGGGCTAGCAATGGAGGATCTGTGAATAGAAACAAACACAACAACAAGGAAAAAAAAAAAACAGGCCTCAGCTCCACATTGTGAAGTTAAGACAGACAGTCTTGTAAGTCTTGTAGGGAGGCTTTGAGAAAAGGTGCATTATTGGGTTACCTGGCAAAGTACAAGCCCTCGAGTAACTCCCAGATTGAGTGGTGTTTTGCTGACTCTGGCCCAGTTGTTGATAGGTCAAGTTCAGGCAGGTGGAGAATTCACTTTGGCTTCTGACAAAAGTTCCTTTTCATTTTCTGGGTGTGTGCGTGCTTGTGAGGGTGTGTGTTTGTGTGTGTTGGTACGCATGCACACACTTTTCTTGACGAGATGAGAGATGATTTAGATGTTGATAAAATATTTGTTCTCTCCTGGCTCAGAGGGCAAATATTTTCCTCGTTTCCCCATCGTTGTACAGTGTTAGAAAAGTCAACACCATCATAAGCAATTGCAAAACCAATACACTCTCGAAGAGCAGTTTACCTACCGCCTTTGGTGGGACTTGCTCTCCCCTTGGAAGCTCAGCATATTACGAACAGGATATGGATTCCTTGGCTGATCTCAAATATTTCTGTACTGCATGCTTTTAACATAATTTTCTTGATCCAGTTACACCTGATTTGGGGCATGAGTTATGTTGCATTAGTTCAAGTTACTGTTTCGGTACAATCCCAAGGAACATGTAACATGAATTTCTATCACAAGCTCGCCCAGCGTACCTCCACCCCCCACCCTGTGCAATAAATGTCTATTTTAATGATTTTTTTACAGTTCCTTTCCTTTAATTTCACTTGATATCGATTAAGCAGATAAATACTCCTTTATTACTACCTTAATGTTTTGGTAGAGCCTCTAAATTGATATAAATCTTCATTTGGATCTGTAACCTGGAAAATGCTTTGCAATTACCCAAATCCAATTAAGTGTACTTTTATCTG
Source organism: Ornithorhynchus anatinus (assembly GCF_004115215.2). Classification (NCBI taxonomy): domain Eukaryota; kingdom Metazoa; phylum Chordata; class Mammalia; order Monotremata; family Ornithorhynchidae; genus Ornithorhynchus; species Ornithorhynchus anatinus. The sequence goes on along the minus strand of NC_041730.1, from coordinate 118,066,219 downwards.
TGTGCCTATATGTTTAAATTAGAGTGTCACTCTCTTTGTAAAGGTTCACAGAATTTTCTCACTTCACACCATCAGTCGGGTGGGCAAACGGTGACGGGAGCCGCCCGTTCTGCCTCTGAAGGTGTGCTGAAAGTTGGGTGGCAAGGCGAGATGGGCGAGTTGCGGGGGAGAAAATGCTAAACTTTAATCTCTCTGTGAAGTTTCAGAATGAGCCCAGGATGATTAATGAGAAGCCAGACCATCTGATTAAGCCCCTCAGTGTCACAGGACATGATTAGTAGGTGACAGAGACGGTAACAGTATCCAGCCAAGCCCTTGTTTCTTTCACAGCTCAGGCTGTTATATGATTAATGTCCCCAAGGGCTATCTTCAGGTCAGGAGGGGAACCTGTCAGAACAGGTGGAAGTGACAAAATCGGCAGAAACTCCTTTTGCAGGGGAGGGAGTGGGAGGCGAAGGAAAGAATAGAGGGCCAGGCATTCCAGATGGAGCGGGTGACCTTTCTGTACTCTGAGCAGACACCGAGAGGAGCATCATGAGATTGGAACATAGGAAGTATCAAAAACTGCAGATGTTTCATAGTTCCCCTAGTCTTAATAGCATCGCCAGTCTAGGTGGGTGAAACGCACGGCTCGGGGCATCGCGTTCCCACTGGCGGTTTACACTTTCTGATATAGCCGGGAGAGACTGTAGATCTGGTCTGTGTATGTGTGTTCACGTAGATAAAGTGCCCCACACTGTGTTTTATGGCAGCCGAGGAAGATTCCTCCTTTCAGAAGAGATAAGCCTGATAGACTTGATGTTTTAGTGTAGTGCTTTCCAGGACCGGTATATATAAACTATCTTGTTCTCATCAATACTGCTCTATTTAGAACAAGACAATGTGGAGAGTTAAAATAGTTGATAAAAATCCTCAGGCCTTTTTATTAAGTGTGGGAGGCTCAGCCAGGGCATTTTATCTCCCTCCCGAAGGGCCTTTTCACCTTTCAGGTCAAAGGTTCAGAGCCCAGTTGAAGAGAGCCGATGGGCTCCTCTTTGCAATATCACAGAGCACTGCACAGCAACTGGATGTTTCTTGGTGTCATCTTCGAGATAGGATGAGAGAAACTGTTCTTTACAGCAACACCAAAATGCCTTCTGCTCGTTCAGGAGTGCTCAGGAAAATAATAATAATAATGATAGTTGTGGTATTTGTTAAGCACTTACTATGAGCCAGGTGCTCTACTAAGCGCTGGGGTGGATACCTGCAAATCGGGTTGGACACAGTTCCTATCCCACGTGGCGCTCACAGTCTCAATCCCCATTTTATAGGTGAGTGAACTGGGGCACGGAGAAGTGAAGTGACTTGCCCAGGGTCACAAAGCAGACAAGTGGCGGGGCTGGGATTAGAACCCATGACCTCCTGACTCCCAGTCCCCTGGTCGGTCCATCGCTCCATGCTGCTTCTCTAAGATGCCTCCCAAGTCCTCTCCTTCTGTGGATTGTAAATCTCATTATTCCACTATCCTCACCTTCAAAGTGTTATTGAAGGGTCACCTCCTCCGAGAGGCCTTCCATTCATCGATTCATTCATTCATTCAACCGTATTTATTGAGCACTTACTGTGTGCAGAGCAGTGTACTAAGCGCTTGGGAAAGTACAATACAACAATGAACAGTGACTTTCTCTGCCCACACTACTTGGCCCTCATCTCCTCTTCTCCCACTCCCTTCTGCATTGGCCTCGCTCTTGGATCTGCCTCCTTTATTCACCCCTCCTTCAGCCCCACAGTGCTTATGTGCGCATCTGTAGCATTTATTTATATTAATGTCTCTGTCTCCCCCCCGTAGACTGTAAGCTCACTGTGGGCGGGAAGCAGCATGGTGTGGTGCATAGAGAATGGGCCTGAGCATCAGAAGATAGTGAGCTCTAGTGCTGGGTGTCCCATGTGTCCATTGTGTAAAATGGGGATGGAGACCGTGAGCTCCACATGGGACCGGAATTGTGTCCAACCCGATTTGCTTGTATCCACCCCACTGCTTATTACGGTGCCTGACACAGATAACATTATATTATTATTGAGGAACGTGTCTACTGACTCTCTTGTATTGTACTCTCCCAAATGCTCAGTACGGTTCTCTGCACTCATTAAGTGCTTAATAAATATGATTGATCGATTAGACCCTAATAACCCCAACTCGGACCTAGCGAGGGTCCTCCAGGTGAACGGCACAGGGCTTGCCCCCAAGCAGAGTTGCTCAATTCACGGCAAAGTGTTTTTCCCTGATTAGGAGAGTGTGCCCAGAAGACAGACCAACACAGAGACACTGACATACAATTCACAAATTTCATACCACATTCAAATAGATGTAGGTGGGTAAATGGACGATGGGATCTGAGTTGAGGTGAGGTTCATTCTTGGATGGGGTTTATTTGATGAGGATCTAGGGAGAAATTGAGATTTAGGTAAGCTTTGGAAGGGTGAAAGATAGTTTGGTGTAGAATCAATCATTCAGTGGTATTTATTGATCACCTACTGTGTGTAGAGCTCTGTACTACAGTTCTGAGAAGCGACGTGGTCTAGTGGAAAGAACACAGGCTGTGAGTCAGAGAACTAAGGATAAGCCCCCTTTTCCTCAGCTCCCCCTCCCCTCCCCATCTCCCTGACTCACTCCCTTTGCTCTTCCCGCCACCCCCCGGACTTGTGTATATTTGTACATATCTATAATTCTATTTATTTATATGAATGCCTGTTTACTAGTTTTGATGTGTAAATGTCTGTAATTCTATTCATTTATATTGATGCTATTGATGCCTGTTTACTTGTTTTGACGTCTGTCTCCCCCCTTGTAGACTGTAAGCCTGTCGTGGGCAGGGATTGTTTCTCTTTATTGCTGAATTGTACTTTCCAAGTGCTTAGTACAGTGCTCTGCACACAGTAAGTGCTCAATAAATATGATTGAATGAATGAATAGATGAAAGGACGTGGGTTCTAATCCTGGTCTCATTAGCTATTTGTTATGTGACCTTGGGCAAGTCTCTTAACTTCTCAGTTCTTTTATCGGCAAAATGGGGATGCAATGCCTATTCTCCATCCTACTTAGAGTGTGAGCCCCACATGAGATCTGAATATCTTGGATCTACCCCAATCTTGAGTAAGTACTTGGTATATAGTAAATGCTTAACAAATATCACAGTTATCATTTTGATCATCAATCATTATCATTATTTTTAGGCACTTGGAAAAGTGTACTAGAGTAGAGAGACACAATACCTATCCTCCAGGACAGACAATATCATGAATTACAGGTAAGGGGAAGCAAGCACCTTAGCATAAGGATATGTACGTAAGTTCTGTGGGCCTGGGGTGGAGTGAATATTAAAGCATTTAAGAGTTATGGACTTAAGTGAATGGAAATGGAGGAGGGAGGAGAAATAGGGAGGGGAAATGAGAAATAAATCAGGGAAAACTTCCTGACAGAAATATGATTTCAGCAAGGCTTTGAAGATGGAGAGAGGGGTGATTTCCTTCCTAATCTTCCCTCTTTCACCCCAGATGATCTTGATAGTAAACTTCTAGACCACTGGACTTCCTTACTGCTGTGTTGTAAGGATGACCCAAGATTCTCTGTCCTCCTTGACACTGACCAGTGAAACAGTTGCCGTCTTTAATGATGGGTCAGGGGAAATCACAGCCACACCATCCCGTTTTCTCTCACGTTATTTGAAAGACAACCCCCCGCCCCCTCCCCCCGGCACGGTCTGTTATCCTGAAAAAACAGAACACTGAGAATCCCGTGCCATGTGGGGAATTCCCCGAGTGGGCTTAAATATTGGCCTTTTTGGTTTTCCGTGGGGCAGCCACTCTGGGCTTCGGGGGCTTTCTCCAATCCAGAGCTAGTGGCTCAGACTTTATCGTCTGTACCGTGGTAAGGCAATTCTCATGCCAGCTGTTGGGCTGGTGAATTGCCTGGTCCCCTGAGCTTGCCTGATTCCACATGCGAGAGCTTACGTTTTCTGGATCTTCATTGGGTAGACAAAAGGTCATCTTTCAGAGTGATTTTCCCCAGACAGAATTAACAAACAGAGGAAACTGACACATTTCAATGGGTCAGTGGCTGGTAATGACAAAGCTCTGCTCTGTGCACATTCTCAGAATGACTAGTGGGAAGGAGGAGGTAGATAGTATTGAATTTTTTAAAATAAATCAGCAGCAAAGAGGTGTTAGTAACAATTTCATGTCTGGTAATTGCTGTCGCACAGAAATCCCAGTTAATTCTAATACATTTTGGGAATTTAGCAAATGTTTGCCAGGGATGTAGATGTGTTTTTTATAATGTTCAAATATTCCCTTTCAGCCTTTCAAATTGTTCTCCCTAAGGTTGGTTGCCATCCTAAAGGTTGATTAGTAAAGCGGAGTAACCCTACAGGAGGTCTGAAGGACATGACAGACACTATGGAGACAATGATGTCGTTCCCCAGGGAAAGACACACAAACAAGTAGAATTTGGGAGCATTTTACTGTCCAAACAAGCCCAGCGATAGCTTCAATCCCAGAATTAGCCTGGAATGGCCACCACAACCTTGGCCTTTGAGGGTCAGCTCTAACTAAATGTCATGGGTTTGTAAAAAGCTCTGCCTCAGGTTTCATCAACAGTGTCAAGACACTGCCTTAGGCTGAGCAGTAAGTGCCTAGAAGACGTGAGGAAGCACAGTCAAAGATTACCAGAATCACCATTAAATTGTGGACCCTCCGAGAATGAAACGCTGAATTTATCCCTTCCTTCAGTCGTATTTATTGAGCGCTTACTGTGTGCAGAGCGTGGTACTAAGCATTTGGGAGAGTACAATGTAACAATAAACAAACACATTCCCTGCCCATAAGGAGCTTACATGTTTTGTTAACTATGCATTCAGAACCTATATGACTAAACACCGGCAGTGGGTACACACCTAACCCATTCACTCATTCTTTGGTCAGTGAATTCACGTAATTACACTGAACAGTAAACCAGTGGAAAAGCTAAAAAACAACTCATGGGAGTAGGATTCTGTTCCCAGCCCAGAAACCCTAGATGCTCATCTGTAACATGCTTTTGAGAAAGCATCATTAAGCATTTACTATGTTCCAGGCACCGTACTAAGTCCTGGGATGGATACAGCATATTGGGTTGGACCCAGTGCCAGGCCCACATGGGGCTCTCAGTCTTTAGATGAAGTAACTATGGTACAGAGAAGTTAAATGACTCACCCACCATCACACAGTCAGTCAAGTGGCAGAGCTGGGATTAGAACCCAGGTCCTTCTGATTCTCACACCCATGCCCTATCCACTAGGCGACGCTCCACCCAAACTAGCTCTCTTCCCCTCTTCAAAGCCCTACTGAGAGTTCACCTCCTCCAGGAGGCCTTCCCAGACTGAGCACCCCCTTTCACTGTGCTCCTCCCCTCCCCATTTCCCCTTCTCCCGCCCTCTGCTCTTCCCTTCCCCTCAGCACTGTAGATATTTGTATATATCATTTATTACTCTATTTATTTTGTTAATGATGTGTATATCTCTATGATTCTATTTATCTTGATGATATCTGCGCCCGACTACTTGTTTTGTTTTGTTTTGTTCTGTTTTGCTTTGCTGTCTGTCTCCCTCGTTTAGACTGTGAGCCTGTTATTGGGCAGGGATCGTCTCTATCTGTTGCCGAATTGTACATTCCAAGCGCTTAGTACAGTGCTCTCCCCATAGTAAGCATTCAGTAAATGCTGAATCCCTATCAGCAGATAGGCTCGCCTATCCCGCCGTCGACCCCTGGGTCACGTCCTCCCGCGGTCCTGGAACGCCCTCCCTCCTCACCTCCGCCAAACTGATTCTCTTTCCCTCTTCAAAACCTTACTTAAAAATCACCTCCTCCAAGAGGCCTTCCCAGACTGAGCTCCTCTTCCCCCTCTACTCCCTCTGCCATCCCCCCTTTACCTCTCCGCAGCTAAAGCCTCATTTTCCCCTTTTCCCTCTGCTCCTCCACCTCTCCCTTCCCATCCCCACAGCACTGTACTCGTCCGCTCAACTGTATATATTTTCGTTACCCTATTTATTTTGTTAATGAATTGTACATCGCCTTGATTCTATTTAGTTGCCATCGGTTTTTACGAGATGTTCTTCCCCTTGACACTGTTTAGTGCCATTGTTCTTGTCTGTCCGTCTCCCCCGATTAGACTGTAAGCCCGTCAAACGGCAGGGACTGTCTCTATCTGTTGCCGACTTGTTCATCCCAAGCGCTTAGTACAGTGCTCTGCACATAGTAAGCGCTCAATAAATACTATTGAATGAATGAATAAATACTACTGAATGAATGAATGTTCTCTGTGCAGAGCACTGTACTAAGCACTTAGAGAGTACAATAGAGTAGGTAGACATGATCCCTGACCTCAAATAGTTTACAAATTAGCTGGGAAGACAGACATTAAAATAAATTATAGGTATAGGAGAGCACCAAAATTTAAAGCTGTGGGAGTGGGTCAAAGTGGTTAGGGGTTTTGGACTCAAGTGCATAGGTGATGCAGTGGAGAGATGTGAGATTACCCAGGAAAGGCTTCTTGGAAGAGATGATTTTTAGTAGGATTTTGAAGATGCGGGGAGTAGTGGCCTATTGGATACGAAGGAAGAGGGAGTTCTGGGCAGGAGGGATGAAGTGAGCAAGGGGTCGATGGTGAAAAAAGCAAGATCAACAAGAAGGTTGGTATCAGAGACGTAAAATATTTGGGCTGGCTTGTAGTGGGAGAGAAGTGAGCGTAGATAAGGACGGGAGAAAGCCGATTGAGGGTCCAAAAGCTGATGGTGAGAAGCAGTGTCGCTTAGTGGAAAGAACATGGGCCTGGGGGTCAGAGGATCTGGATTCTAGTCCTGACTCTGCTATGTGTCTGCTGTGTGACTTTGCACAAGTCATTTAACCTCTCTGTGCCTCAGATCTCTCCTCTGCAAAATGGAGATTCGATACCTGTTAGCCCTCCTACTTGGACTTTGTGAGCCTCAGTCAGTCATATTTATTGAGCGCTTACTACGTGCAGAGCACTGTACTAAGTGCTCGGGAGAGTACGATATGAGAATATCTAGACACACATGAGGGACCTGATGATCTTACACTTAGTACAATGCTCGGGACATAGTAAACACTTAGAAAAGCAGTTGTTATTATCGTTATTATTATTATTCTCCTTGTTGTGGAGATGAATTGTCAGCCATAGGAGATTTTCGAGGAATGGGGAGACTTGTACGGAACCTGCTGACCTCCTGCACAACTCAGGAGCCCCACCACTAGATGTGAGTTTCTGGACACTTCTGGCCTCTCCCAATTCACTTCCATTTTGGTGGCTGCTGTGCTGTAGTCCCGAACTGGAGTTTGTGAGACAATTGGAGAAGCAGCGTGGCCTAGTTCAAAGAGCACAGGCCTGGGAGTTAGAGGAGCTGGGTTCTAATTTTGGCTCTTCCAGTTGCTTGCTGTGTGACCTTCGGCAAATCACAACTTCTCTGTGTCTCAGCTCTTTCATCTATAAAATGGGGATTAAATTCCATCCTTCCAACCTTAGACTGTGAGCTCCATGATGGACAAGGACTGTGTCCAATATAATAAACTTGTATCTACCCCAGCACTTAGTGCTTGACACAGAGTAAGCACTTAAATAAATACCTTAAAAAAAAAGAAAATTGGGGAAAATAATATTGGTATTTGTTAAGTGCTTACTATGTGCAGAGCACTATTCTAAGCACTGGGGGAGATACAAGGTAATCAGGTTGTCTCATGTGAGGCTCACAGTCTTAATCCCCATTTTACAGATGAGGTAACTGAGGCACAGAGAAGTGAAGTGACTTGCCCTCAGTCACACAGCTGACAAGTGGCAGAGCTGGGATTCGAACCCATGATCTATGACTCCCAAACCTGTGCTCTTTCCACAGACCCACGCTGGGGATCTAAGAAACTCTTCAAACCCAGCCTGATACTAATTGACCTTGGAGAAGCCGCATGGCGTAATGCTTAGAGCACGGGACTGGGAAGGTCAGTGCCTCAGTTACCTCATCTGTAAATTGAGGATTGAGACTATGGAACAAGACTATGTCCAACCCGATTTGCTTGTATCTACCCCAGTGCTTGGTACAGTGCCTGGCACATAGTTAGCGCTTAACCAATATCAGCATTGTTACTATCATTATTGGCTCCCAGCAAACCCAACCTGGGTGCAGAGGACACCCTGAGCCCATGCCAAGCAGTTCCCTGAAATCTGTGGATTGACTGCAAAAGGAAGTAGCCCATTTGCTCAGTTTGACCTGATAATAACATGCTCCATATTAGAGCAAAGCCCACGTCGCTGAAGTCTTCGCTTTAATCATTTGAGACGGCAGATCTTAAAGGACGTTCGGTGCAAGACACATTAGTGTTTCCGTTATAAAGCTGCCGTGTGTAACAAACGGCATTGTAAATAACATCGGGCATTTTGGGTTGCAGATATTTCTCAATACAAAGGCAAACATCAGCTATTATTTAAACTTCAGTAAATGTAAAAGCACATACATTTGGGACCCACAAATTTGCAGTATGCTGCCCTTTCTCCAGGCTGGTTCGAAGAGTGGAAATAATTTAGAGCTTAAAAAAAAATTCTCTTTGTACTGCACAAAAGAGAGTATTCAGAATTCCCTCCCCTGGATCTCAGGGCCTGTGAGACTTCTAGATCAGCACTGACTGGTAAACACATTTTAAGGTTATAGTAAATTTACTGTGAACTCTTTCCTTACTCGTCGTACTCCAGTTTGGGGAGATTTCAAAGGACTATAAAGTAAAGATGTTTCTATGCACTGATATTCTTTTTTATTTTATATTGAAAGCTAATTCCAAAGCATCGATGATTTTTAAAACAGAAATAGGATGAAAATCCGCCCATATGATTATTTTGAACAATTTGCCTCTTTGCACTTACGACTCTGAGGCAAAAGTGAACCTGTCTCTTGAGCTCCAACAGCTCCAACACCTCCTTTTAGCATTTTTTCAAAGGGCACAGGCCAATCTCCCATAACGAGGTTGGAAAGTGAGTATGAAGTTCCTGATTATATGACACAAATTTCCTTACTTTTGCTCTTTATTTTATCTTAATTAGTCCCTGTAGAAAGGATTGATTTTTAGAGGCTTGTAGTGAACATCTGTTGGTATTCCTGGGGTCATTCTTACCCTGTCCTGTGTTTGACATTTCTTGTAAAAGAAGAGGCATTTGTTCATATTGACATTAGCTCCCTCCCTATCTCTCAGTGGTACAGATGGCCTGTGAATAAAGACATCAAGCTAATAGGCAAGATGACAAGTTTCAATAGGGCTGGTGCTCCTCTTGCTTAAATGGCAGGGCAGCATAGATTGCTTCTGCTGTGGAGGACCTGGGTCTGCTGATAGCAAAGCATATGGAATCAGTTAAAAATGCCGAGGGACCCTGGGAAATGACCAGGGCCATGAAAATCTCTCACTGAGACTATAAAGACTTCCTTTTTTCCCCCCTGTACAGTATGTTAGGTTCTAAGGCTTGCAGAGGCAAATGGAGGGAGAAAAATGAAGTGCATGCCTAATGCATCCCACATTTGGTCAGCAAAACATTCATTCAATAGTATTTATTCATTCAATAGTATTTATTGAATGTAGTATGTGCAGAGCACTGTACTAAGCGCTTAGAATGTACAAATCGGTAACAGATAGAGACAGTCCCTGCCCTTGACGTTAGGTTGGGCACATTTTATAGCTACAGATAGGAACTATTGCTCAAACATCACATGTGAAGCTCATTCTGCTCACTTGGGTCCATAGGAGGAAAACCACTGGCTAATTGGAATAATTTTTACTGAAGACATGTGCCATGTTTCCTCTCTCTTCAAGAAATGCCAGTGGTTGCCCATCCACCTCTGCATCAGACAGTATTTCCTCACCATTGGCTTTAAGGCATACAATCACCTTGCCCCCTCCTACCTCACCTTGTGTCTCCCCCGCCACCCCCGCCAACCTCACCTGGCTATTCTCTTACTACAACCCAGCCCACACACTTTGCTTCTCTAATGCCAACCTTCTCACTGTACCTTGATCTCGTCTAGCTCGCCGCCGACCTCTCACCTACGTCCTGCCTCTGTCCTGGAATGCCCTTCCTCATCGTATCCAACAGACGGTGACTCTCTCCCTCCTTCAAAGCCTCACTGAAAGTGTATGTCCTCTAAGAGGCCTTCCCTGACTAAGCCCTCCTTTCCTTTTCTTCCACTACCATCTGCGTCACCCTGACTTGCTCCCTTTATTCATTCCCATGTCCCAGTCCCATAACACTATGTACTTATCTGTAATTTATTTATTATCTGTAACATTAATGTCCGTCTCCCATAAACCTACTGTGGGCAGAGAATGTGCCATTGTTATATTGCACTTTCCCAAGTGCTTAGTACAGTGTTCTGCACAGAGTAAGTGCTCAGTAAATATGATTGACTGACTTGTATGGGACCAAGTCCTAGAGGGTGGACATTAGATGCTTTCCTGGGAGGTTCCAGATCTGGAGCTGCAGTATTTTCCATCAGAATTTTTCTTATCCCACATAGAAAATCCATACTCTCACATGCATGGGGACTCCAAACCCCAGGCAAAGTAAATGAATCATTACCTAGAGTAGGGAACTGTAGTGAAGACTGGAAAACATGAAAGCAAGTATGGCGAGATTAATTAGATGCCCTGACTTTTAACAGGGCACTTAGTTGGCAGAGGGGATGGTTTAGGATTGCTAATCCAGTTCAATGGGTTTATAGATTTCCTTGATGAGGCACCAAAAGAAACACTTTAAGGAGTGAAACGTAAGTGAGGTTTTTGACAAATTGGTAATTTTAGCATTGGGGATATTCTTAGCCGGCAAGATCCGGGAGCCATTGGAGTCGAGGGAAGGCCTGAAGACATGCTCATGAGGGGTAATGTCCCATCTCTACAGTTTAATTTCTGTCACCAATCTTGTTTTTAGCAAATTAAAATTCTTCATCCCTCCCTTCTTTGAAAACAAAACACACACACACACAATTTATAATTTTTTTTTATCAAACCTGGCCTGGTGCAGCCTCTGGGCAAATATGGGAATCGGAGCTGTTTGAGCCAAGTCAAAAGGAACCAATTTTGACTTATATTTGCTCCTCCTTTCCTGGAAAAGTAGAGCAGTGATCTAGGTGCAAGTTTCTTCTCTTTACATTAAAGATCTCTAACCTTCTATGGAGGAGTATGGCTCTTTGCCTTATTCACTAATTGCTGCTGTTGATCAAATTTCACTGCTGTGGGGATTGTGACAGACTTAGCCAAATGGGCCACCCCGACTCAAAAATCTCTGCTTTCTCTTCTTGAGATTTGGGGCTGTCTCTCCTGGGGGAGGGGTGTGTGTATGTGTGTGTGTGTGTGTGTGGGTATGTGTGTTTAGAGCAAACTCAGATTATACAGAGAAAAACCCAAAGGAGGAACAATTAAGAGTTATTAAGAGATGGCAAATTACTGTTTTACTAATGGTGAAGATTTCAGCTTTATGCCTGTAATTATAAGTGAAAGCTGAGTTTTTAAACAACACAGGGGACGTCTAACAGAATTGGGATGACAAATGAGGTATTGTAGCTTTTGGGGTGCAAATGGCCTTTTCAAATCATACTTATCCTGGTGTTTCCTGCCTGCTGGCAGTTTGGATAAATAGACCAGGTTTACTTGAGACTTTTCCATGGGGATTTTTCTTACTCCACTCAGCAAATCCAAATGCAAAATAGAGAATTCAGGGCCAAATGGGATGGGGGTAGGGATCAAAATTGGATGGGAAAGAGGGGCTCCTTTGCGGTCGGACAGTGATTTAAGACTGTTGGGGAAAAGGAGGGAGAGGAAGGGAAGAAGAGCAGGAGAAAGAAACTTTTCATGGTGAGTTGGGGGCTGGGCTGGTCAGGGATGATACAGATGTCCATGGGGCTGGGAAGTGAGCTCATATATGTACCCCAGGATTTGGTTTGTGAGGCTCAGGGGTACACTTTGGGCCAGGGCGGTTGGGATAGAAATACAGCTGGCACTTGGGTGGCCCACGGGGTCAGGACCTGCCAAAGAGCCAGTCATTGCTGAGGCCAGAATTGGGTGGGGAAGCTTAGTGACTGCCATTCTGTTGAATGCCCTTTCTCCTCAAATCCGCCAAACTAGCACACTTCGCCCCTTCAAAGCCCTACTAAAAGCTCACCTCCTCCAGTAGGCCTTCTTGGACTACGTCCCTCTTTTCCTCTGCTTCCCTTCGTCTCGCCATCACCCTCACTCCTTCCCTCTGTTCTGCCCCACTTCTTGCCCCACAACACATGTGTGTATATAAGAACATATCTATAATTCTATTTATTTAATTAACAATGTGTATATACCTATAATTCTATTTATTTATAGTGATTGACTGTTTACTGTTTTTATGTCTGTCTCCCCCCCTTCTAGACTGTGAGCCCATTGTGGGCAGGGATAGTCTCTATTTGTTGCTGAATTGTACTTTCCGAGCAATTAGAACAGTGCTCTGCACACAGTAAGTGCTTAATAAATACGCTTGAACGAATGAATGAAGGAGCTGACCTCACTGTCCCATCCCCACCCCAGAGTTATCACCTCTTGATGGGAAAGAAAAGAGGGAGCAGAGGTAGAAGGAAAACATCAGGCAGACAGAGAGGTATGTGCAAGAACAGACTCATGCTTTTAAGTAGGCCCATTCATTCATTCAATTGTATTTATTGAGCGCTTACTGTGTGCAGAGCACTGTACTAAGCACCAGGAATGTACAATTCAGCAACAAGTAGAGACAATCCCTGCCCAACAACGGGCTCACAGTCTAAAAGGGGGAGAGCCCAAGCTTGTGTTATCCACCAGAGATAGCTAGTCTATGTAGGTGCTCTCATCCCAGCATACGACGTGCAGATGCTCCCATGCATTAGAGAAGCAGCAAGGCTCAGTGGAAGGAGCAGCGTCTTGGGAGTCAGGGGTCATGAGTTCAAATCCCCGTTCAGCTGCTTGTCAGCTGTGTGACTTTGGGCAAGTCACTTTACTTCTCTGGTCCTCAGTTACCTCATCTGTAAAATGGGGATTAAGACTGTGAGCCCCACGTGGGACAACCTGATCACCTTGTATCCTTCCCAGTGCATAGAACAGTGCATTGCACATAGTAAGGGCTTAACAAATGCATAATTGTTATTATTATGATGTACGGTCACAAAGAAGAAATGCTCAATTTGGAACCTAGTGATAGCTGCAAGAGGAGGAAAGGTAAAGCTGCAGTTCAGCCCAACCATCACTGGTGGCTTCCCAAATTCCCCCAGCTAATGCTTTGCTTGAGGCCTAGAGACTACACAACAATGGGGACAGTCAAGACAGGAACAAGTATCTGTAGGAAAAAACAAAAGGCCCGACTTGCTCTCTCAAATGGCTGGAAATAACCATGGAGGAAGGGGAGGACTGCCTTTCAAAATTTGGCTAACTTACTCTACCTTAGCACTTTTTGAGCTTGTTGACACTAGAGCTTTTGGGTTCCCCAGGACACTCCGAGCAGGGTAAAGGGAGATCTATCCATAAAGATGTTATGTAAGCTGAAAGCCATTCTAGGCTGTAAGTTTATGTGGGCAGGGGAGACGTTGTGGGTTCTAATCCCGCCTTCACCGCTTGTCAGCTCTGTGACTTTGGGCAAGTCACTTCACTTCTCTGTGCCTCAGTTACCTCATCTGTAAATGGGGATTGAAATTGTGATCCCTGTGTGGGCCAGGGACTGTATCCAACCTGAATTGCTTGTATCTGCCCCAGCACTCAATATGGTGCCTGGCGTGTAGTAAGTCCTTAACAAATATCATCAGAAAGCCTCAAAACAAAATGAAACAAAAAACATGACCAATGGCCTGGAAGCTTTACTAAGAAATCAATATTGCAACTCCCAGCCACATCACTTTAAAAATATCACAGTCCATGACTATAAATGGTGAATTATGCTTTCATCAATCTTGAGAGTGATGGCCACTTTCCTATTAAACGCTCTCTGTATTCTTTGTATTCTCTTCCTAGCCTTCCAGTTGTCCATTTACTGTAGTATGATCCCTTTCTCCTTTCCCTCAGCTATTCCCATTGTTTTTTGCTGGATACAGTCCAGTCGATCTTCATCTTTCAGCGACTCAGGTGTCTCAAAGGGAATGGAGTAGTCTAGGAGTAGTAACCCCCAGGCACACTACAGAGGACCTCTTATCTTTCTTCTTTGTGATCTGATGCTTTATCATATGCAGTGGACCCCCAAAATATCTCTGGCCTTTCCTGCTTCCCCTTCTGTCTTACATTACAAGTCCATTTCTAGTGGTCTGTATGCTATTTCCTGCTGGGCTCTCTTGGAATTGTTCATTTTCAGGCTCTGCACAGCCTCTGCTTGGAAGTGTAGTGGATTATGCTTCTCTTCGCTGCTTTCTTCACCTCTAAATTGTAATTCTGTGACCATTCCTAGCTTCCCAAACCATTGATGCCCTATGTTTGGTCTTAACTACAATTTACAATATTTTCCATGTTACGGATTTTTTTCTTAATGTGTTGAAATTCACCTTTTTGGCCCGTTTTTAAGGAAATAAGACTACCCCACCCTTGTACTGCCAACATTCCACTATCATTGTTTGCAGAATTCCCCACCAGATTCCTCTTCCTTCGATCCTACTATTGTTTTTTCCCATTTCACTATGGTCTTTTTGTCTCCCTAAAATCCCTGAAATTGATTACTTTTGCCTACATTTTTTGTTTATGGTGTGTGTATTTGCCCTTATCTTATGTTGCTTTAGTGTTTTTATCCTTTCATCTCTCCCCATGTATCTGTCACCAGTTCCTTTTCCCCTCTTTCATACTTAAATTGTTAGCTCTTTGAGGACTAGGTCTGTGTCTAATTCCAATCTCTGTAGTCTTTTCCCAAAGCTTAGTAGAGAACTTTGTCCACCATAAGTGCTTAATAAATACTACCACTGAGCAGCAGCAAAGCGGTCTTTCTTTGGAAAGGAAAGGCAAGCAACGAGGCGCTGTCTTTACGTACAATTGAATTTGGATGACTTTATCTGAATTCCTTTTCTCTCCAACAACCACTTTCTCTGGGGTGAGATGAAGCATGGTTCAGAGAAAGGCTGTTGTTATTTCCTTAATCTTTCCCTGAAAACAGAGGTTGTTGGAGAGTGAAAGTTGACGAAAACTAGGAAACCATCCCACCCTTTCTAGGAGAGCGTTCCACAAGTCCTCGAATGTCATGTGCCCTAAACTGAGCATGTATTGAACTTGGGTGTCCATGCATTTGGGGTGAACAGTTTGGCCTGGTGGAAAGTGCAGGGGCCTGGGAGTCAGAGCACATGGTTCTGATCCCAACTCTTCCATTTGTCTGCTGTGTGACTTTGGGAGAGTCACTTAACTTCTCTGTGCCTCAGTTATTTCATCTGTAAAATGGGGATTAAACTCTCCCCCTCTGACTTGGGCAATGAGCCCTATGTGGATAAGGAATGGTGTCAAACCATATTATCTTGTATCTACCCCAGAGTTTAGTACAAGTCCTGGAACATAGTAAGCACTTAATAAGTACCATAAAAAAACCAACAACAGAAAATAATGTCTGATCCCTGCAAAGCAGAAATGCCAGGACAATCCCTATTTGCATCCTACCTAAAAAAGTCAGTGGGTTTCCACAGAGTCACATGTAAATAGGTGTTCACAAAGGGATTTTCTAGTGACATCGAAGGAAGGAGAGAGAGGCAGGCACCCAGGAAGCCAAGTCACCCTATCTAATTCTCACCTGGGTATTCTTTCCTAGAGGTTAGCCCAATGTATTGAACACTTTTTAAAAAATAATCATTTGCTAAGTGCTTACTATATGCTGGGCAGTGTGCAAAGCACTGTGGTTGATACAAGCCCATTGGGTTGGACACAGACCACTGTCCCACGTGGGGCTCACAATTTTAACCCCATTTTATAAGTGAAGTAACTGAGGCACAGAGAAGCTAAGTGACTTACCCAAGGTCACACAGCAGACAAGTGGCGGAGCCAAAATTAGAACCCAGATCCTTCTGACTCCTTGATTTATGCTTTTTCCATGAGGCAACACTGCTTTATATGGTAAATACTTTATAAATACAACTACTAGTACTATTTCTACTAGTGTCCATATATTGATGACCTGTTCTAGAAGAGCATTTGAAGGGGAACTGGGTGGAAACACAATCGCACTTTTCTCTTCGTGAAGGAGAGGCAACCGGATATTTGTGCTGAAATGTTGCTGGCCTGACCTGTCCTCAAGCATGCTGGCCTTGGTATATTCTCTCCATGCTGATCAGCTGCAGCTCAGTCTGCAGTTTTTCACTTCATCCTACAATTTTGGTTTTTCAGAATCCATTTATTTATTAATGGATTTTGCCAGTCCCCTTTTTTACTCTTTTCTACTCTTTTCCCTCTCCAGCTCTCATTCATTCATGCAATCGTATTTATTGAGTGCTTACCGTGTGCAAAGTACTGTACTAAGCACTTGGGAGCGTAAAATACAGCTCTCTCCCTTTTCTTCCCCCCCTTACACTCTTTCTATCTCTGGCTTTCTCTCCCATCCTCTTTCTCTCTGTTTTCCTCACCATATGTCCAGTGGACTCTACCTCTCTCTGTCCCATATGCTCAGGAAAACCCTTACTAAATGCTAGATCCTATATCATCCCAGCATCTTAGAAATCATCCTCCCTCTGTTCGCTTTCTCCCCTGGCCCCTTCTCCAGAAGGTGTATTAAGGTAATCTGATGAGGTTACAACTTGATATGCCAACCCCGTTTTGACACTTTCTGCTTTCATGTTTTGCTAACAGTTTATACTGGGTACAAGTGTATCTCGGTTGAAATCGATGCCACTAGGCACCTATGAAACTAACACCTTTTCTCAAGCTGC
The DNA here is from genome assembly GCF_004115215.2 of Ornithorhynchus anatinus. Taxonomy (NCBI): domain Eukaryota; kingdom Metazoa; phylum Chordata; class Mammalia; order Monotremata; family Ornithorhynchidae; genus Ornithorhynchus; species Ornithorhynchus anatinus. Next base: position 118,049,291 of record NC_041730.1, on the reverse strand, counting down.
TTCTCCGCTTACCGCCTTGTGCGTGTTATTGTTATTGAACAAATGGTCGAGTAATGTGTTGAGAAGGCAGCTAATGCTTGGTATTGATAACTTCTTCTCAAAACGCTGATGGGATTTGTTACTCTTGTTAGAAGATCGGATTGGCCATCAAAAACAAATGGTAACCATCCTTCTACTGCTAGTCCTCACTAACTCTGGATTTAGACAAATGAAAAATATCGTCTCCAAACGGTGCCCACGTCCCCAGTTAGTGATTAATCTCTCAGTTGGTAGAAGTAGATATACTACTGTTTTCTCTGGGCTTCCCCAACCCTGATAGGACTAGATTATAAATTCCTCAAGGGCAGGGATCATGTCTACTAACTATATTATACCCTCCTAACTGCTTAATACAGTGCTCTGCATTGAGAAAGCAATCATTAGATACCACTAATCCACTGATTAATCGAGGCCTTGGTTTTTCCAGTTGCGAAAGCGAATCTGTTCACCCTTGAGTTGAACGTTGATCTATCCAAGAGAATCCTTAATAGACTTCCTGACTGGATTTATGTATCCAGACTTTTCTGGAGAAGATGAGCAGCTTAAGGAAAGGTGTTTCAGCCTAAACATGTCCCAGATATTTATGGTTTCAGTGTGGTTACCCATATTCCTCTAAGACATTTTTTTTTTAAAGTATTTGTTAAGCCTCCTCTCAAGGTCGCACCTGGAGAGTTTCCAGTACTCTACCAGTCTCGGCTATGGGAGGGAAAGTCAGACAGAGGCATACCCATCCCATTCCTAGCTTGGCCAGTGGCTAGCAAGTGGAAGGCAATCTGCTACAAGTCAAAACTTACCCATGCTGGGCAGCAGTGGCAGGGGAGAGAGTTAAGGACAGAGACTCAGGTTTACTGCCTGGAAGACGTCAATGGTAAGCCACTTCCATATTTTTACTAAGAAAAGTCTATGGATCCACTACCAGAACGATTGCAGATGGAGAGCAGGGCATTCATTCATTCAATAGTATTTATTGAGCGCTTACTATGTGCAGAGCACTGTACTATGTGCTTGGAATGTACAATTCGGCAACAGATGGAGACAGTCCCTGCCCATTGATGGGCTTACAGTCTAATCGGGGGAGAATTCTGGGAGAGATGTGTCCCTGGTGTCGCTATGGGTCGGAAACAACTCGACAGCAAGACAAGATTTGCTAAGCACTTACTTTGTGCCACACACTATACTAAGCACTAGGGTCGATGCAAGGTACTGAGGTTGGACACGGTCCACACCCCACTCGGGGCTCACAGTCTTAATCCCCATTTTTACAGAAGAGGTAATTGAAGCAGAGAGAAGTTATGTGACTTGTCCACACTGTTTCTGTGTTGATGCTATACTCAAAAACCAAACTTTCCTTGCATTCCAGGTCGTCTTGAATGTTGCCTTTTAAGCTACCGTAGCAGAGATTATGAGTGGATATGATACATGGCTATGACTGGCAGTCTTGGCTGGGTTAGGAGAGAACCTCTGTTCTTGCTGCTGTTGTTTAATACTTAACGAGCAGCCATGATACTAGGTCCTGTACAGAGAATGTGGATGTCTCTGGCCCATGTCTGAAGCCTAAGAGCAGAAGTCCTAATGTCGTATGTCCAACATATTACACACATATTAATCATAGGTCAACACCCAGATTGCAAGCAGGCACAGATATTTTAGGTCCCTTATGTCTTGTCTGGCTTTAAATGCCTACCTGGAGACGTATGACTTGTAGTAGGTCACTTGAGGCAGGAAGATTCGGAGATGGTGAGGGCTCTTATTCCACTCACCCCGATTGGGAAGGCTTTTTGAAGGAAATGGCAAGTGGGAAGGGGCTGATGGGTGGAAGGTTTGGTTAGATGTCATTCCAGTGGAAGGGTAAAGGGTGGGAAAAGGCACAGAGTAAGGATATTAGGAGAATGTGACACAAGGGCCCCTGTCAACCCCCTCCCATCCAACCCCTTTTTGCCCTTCCCCCCACACCCCCTCCCCATCCCTGTCCTCCTGTCCCAGCACCACCCCTCATCCCCCTACCCCTACCCTGGCCCCTACCAACTCATTCCCATCCAAACCTCTCCCCCCAACCCCTCCCTCCATAGCTCCTGCCAAGTGTGGTCTGTGGAATCCCTGCTCCATCATGGGAAGCTCCCCTTCATCCTTGACGTGTTCCTGTCCCGCTCTCTCCTCCTCCTCGCCATTATTGAAATCTGGCTGACCCCCGATGACATGGCCTTCCCTGCCACTCTCTCCAGCGGAGGGCTCCTCTTCTCCCACTCCCTCAGACTCACTGGGAAAGGAGGAGGTGTCGCCTGAAGGAGGAGGTGTCGCCTTTCTTCTCGCGTCCTAATTCCGTTTTCGTACCATCCCTCCTCCCCCCTCCCTTTCTTTCCCCTCCTTTGAAGCCCATATCATCCTCCTCTACCACCCCCTCCAGATTCCTGTAGCTGTCATATGCTGCCCCCCAGGTCCTGCCTCCAATTTCTTTAATCATTTTGACTACTTTCTCACCTTCCTTCTCTTTTTCCATGCCTACTTTGATCCTTGGAGACTTCCACAACCACATACATGTACCCAATGATTCCTCTGCCTTCTATCACTCCTCAATTCTGCCACCCTCCTGCTCCACCCCACCTCCCACACCCACCAACATGGACACACACTCCAGCTCATCCTCTTAACGGCTGCACAATCTCCACCCTCACCAACTCTGAAATCCCCCTCTGACCACAACCTTCTCACTTGCCTCCTCTCCCACACTCCTCCTCCCTGTAAATCTTTACTGCTCCTCCACAGAGACCTCTGCTCTCTTGATCCCATCCATCTCTCTCAGTGCATCATACCCAACTAGCCTCCATACCCATTCTGCCCACTCATGATGACCAAATAGATGCTCTCAACTCCACCCTTTCTACTCAACTCAAGTTACTTGCTCCCCTATCCTTTTATTGCTCTCGTACCACTAACCCACAGCCTGGATCACCTTCACCTCCACTGTCCACCTCCTTCGCTCTTATATTTGACGCTGAATGCTGCTGTTGGAAATCTAAACATCAAGCCAAATTTACTTACTTCAAGTTTGTGCTTTCTTGCCTTAACTCTGCCCTCTCCTCTGCCTGGAAAATTACTTCTCTTCCCTTATTGACACCCATGCCCATCACCCTCCTCAGTTTTTCTGGACACTTAGCTTCCTCCCAAGGCCCCCTGTCCTTCTGCCTCCCCCATCCCTCACCCCCAATGATCTGGTCACCTACTTCCTTAGGAAAATTAACACCATCAGGACTGAGGTGCCCCAAATCACCCCTCCCCCCTCCATCCCTCCTCCTCTCGGCCCCCTTTTCAACTTTCCCATCCTTCCCAGCAGTAACTTCAGTGGAGATCTCCTGACTCTTCTCAAGTGCCACCCCCTTCACCTGTGCATCGGATCCCATTCCCTCCCACCTTATTAAAACTCTCGCCCCTTCTCTCCTCCCCTCCTTGACGTCCATCTTCAACCTCTCATTCTCCAGTGGCTTCTTTCCCTCTGCCTTCAAACATGCCCATGTCTCCCTCATCCTAAAAAAAACCCTCACTTGACCAGAGCCCCCTCCAGTTATCTCCCCATCTCCCTCCTACCCTCCCTTTCCAAACTCCTGGAGTGAGTTGTCAACACTCACTCCCTCTAATTCCTCTCCTCCAACTCTCTCCTGGACCCCCTCTAATCTGGCTTCCATCCCCTCCACTCCACCGAAACCGTCCTCTCAAAGGTCACCAATGACCTCCTTCTTGCCAAATCCAACAGCTCCTGCTCCATCCTCATCCTCTTCGGCCTCTCAGCTGCCTTGGACACTGTGAACCATTACCTTCATGTTATTCATTCAATTGTATTTATTGAGCACTTGCTGTGTGCAGAACACTGTGCTAAGCGCTTGGAACATACAATTCGGCAACAGATAGAGACAATCTCTGCCCAACAACGGGCTCACAGTCTAAAACCTTGGCTTCACTGAATCTGTCCTCTCCTAGTTCTCCTCTTACCTCTGGTCATTCACCGTTCATTCTCAGTCTCCTTCGCAGGCTCCTCCTCCCCTGCTCATTCCCTAACTTTGGGGGTCCCTCAAGGGTCAATTCTTGGTCCTCTTCTATTCTCCATCTACATTCAGTCCCTTGGTAAACTCATTCACTCCCATGGCTTCAACTATTATCCCTATGTGGATGTCCCCCAAATTTCTATCTCTTCCCCTGTTCTCCTTCCCTCCTTCCAGGCTCACATCTCCTTCTGCCTTCAGGACATCTCTATTTGGATGTCCTCCCGCCACCTAAAACTCAACATGTCCCAGACAGAGCTCCTTATCTTCCCTCCCAAGCCCGCTCCTCTCTCTGACTCTCCCATCACTGTGGATGGCACAACCAGCCTTCCCGTCTCACAAGCCCGCAAACTTGATGTAATTCTTGACTCCGCTCTCTCATTCACCACACATATACAATCCATCACCAAAGCCTACATTTCCAATCAAATGTGTTTATTGCACTCATACTAAATGCTTGGGGGAGTACAGGGCAGTAAAGTTGGTAGACATGTTCCCTGCCCACCGGGAGCTTGAAGTCTAAATGCATAGGTACTGTGGGGATGAAGGTGGTGTGACTATCAAGTGCTTAAAGGGCACAGATTCAAGGACACAGGAGATGAAGAAAAAAATAAAATAAAAATAAAATGTGGGATTGGTTAGGGAAGGCTTCTGAATTTAGTGAAATCCATTTACTCATTGGTCAATTTCAAGATGTTAATCTTGCCTTTCAAAGAGCCTGAATGCACATCATCGTGAGGGTCAATGCAGTCTTCTTTCCCTTCCCTTTCCCTTCTGCCCATTTTCAAGAGTTAAAATGAGGTAGGGATCCCTATATTTGAAATTCTGAAGGAAGTTTATAATTTCAGAAGTTACTTCTTTCTCTCAGGCAAGAGTTTTAGTCAAAACTCTTCATGGTTGGGGACCAGGTCTTCTACTTGTGTGGAACTCTCCCAAACACTTAATACAGTGTCTGCACAAAGTAGGTGCTTAATAAATGCAACTGATTGATAGGTATAGCCTAGTGGGATGAGAATAAGGTGACCCTGCTTGTAATATTCTGGAAACAATGTTTGGGGTACTTGGGGCATTTAGGGAATCAATCAGTGGTATTTATTGAGTGCTTACTAAGTACAGAGCACTGTATTAAGGGCTTGGGAGAGAGCAGTACAACAGAATTAGCAGACAGGTTTCCTGCCCATAATGAGCTTGCAGACTGGAGGGGGAGACAGACATTAATATGAATGAATAAGTAGTTTATAATGTATAATTTAAAGATATGTACATAAATGCTGTGGGCTTGGGGTGAATATCAAATGTCCAAAGGTCACAGATCCAAGTGCATAGATGACTTAGGAGGGAGAGCAAACTAGGGAAAAGAGGGCTTAATTGGGGAAGACCTCTTGGAGGAGATGTGATCTCAACAATGCTTTGAAGATGGTGAGAGTGGTGGACGCGTATATGGAGGGGGAGTTCAAGCATGGGGGATGATGTGGGAAAGGGGTTGGCAGTGAGATAGACGAGATCAGGGCACAGTGAGTAAGCTAGTGCTAGAGGAGCTGAGTGTGTGGGCTGGGCTGTAGTAGACTAGTGAGGTGAGGTAGGATGGGTCAAGCTCATTGAGTGCTTTAATGCCAATGGTAAGAAAACTGTTTCA